>NC_141106.1:21155684-21230684 GCF_041138505.1 Cibotium barometz
GGAGAGATTAGCCACTAAAGGTAAACAAATGCCTATTTTTTTACTATTTACAGGGTGCCTGAGTGGACAAAACTGGGGACCCTGATCTTGCAACCACCCTGACCAAGTGACTGCAAGTTCGGTCGGATCAGTTTGGGGAGGAATCGCCCGTGCTTTTTGGTAGGGGGGAGTTTTTTCGGGTTCGGTTTTTGAAGAACCAAGGGATTAGTCTCTTGACCGGATATCCGTGGGCGAGGCCCCGATTGAGGGTACATTTTGCTCTTACTACGAACAAAGTTGAGACTCTATAAGTAGCGAAATTATTTATTCACCAATGTGTTTAGATTGCATGGCTTGCTAGAATCCATTGTGTCAGATAGAGATCCACAATTTATAGGTAATTTTTGTAGCATGTTTTTAGTAAACTTAGCATGCAACTCTGCATGAGTAGTGGTGACCATCCACACAATGATGGTCAAATTGAGCAAGTCAACCAAGTCTTGGAGGATATGTTCAAAGCTTATGTTGGAGAACAACAGAGCGATTGCGAAAAGTATTTACCTTTACTGGAGTTTGCATATAATTTATGCAAGCATTCCTCTATAAACTATGGGTATAATCCATTGATGTCAACTACAATTGGATTACCTCAGAAGACATCCAGTGTGTTATGAGAATATATTCTAAGTCCTCTTTAAGAATATTATTTTCTCCTCTTGAGTAATTTGGGGACACCTAGGTTACTCTTGCGTCATGCCGGCTAGGTTAATATCGTGGGTGACACCACTATAAATATTAATACGTTTGGTATATGATGTATGCTTGTTGGGGCCGTCTATGATGTATGCTTGTTGGGACCGTCTATGATTATTTCAGTTAGGTTTGTATTGGCAAGGTGATCCCTGGAAGTACTTACGCCTGGTAGTCATGAGTTGGTTATGGTTTGTGCCTGTTTAATATTTGTGGGATTAATTTAATTATTAATTGGGCTTATATTTTCAAGTGATGAAGATTATGAGGATTGATAAATAATGTTGAGGAGAATGTTTCTTATGTGCATCACATTTATTTTTACAAGCATAGCTTATAAGTGCATCACATTTATTTTTACAAGCATAGCTTATAACCTTAGTAGTTGATTTTTCCATTTTGATACATTGGGAAAAATACATTTATAATGTTGAATTTATTAAAGCCTAAAGGTTTTACCCTAGCCCATATTTTTAGGACACTGTATTTTTGTTGTGGAAGAGTGTCATGCTCTCTAAAAGCACACTGTATATTTTTGGGGGCTATGGCCTATTTTTGATTGGAAGCTAATAAAAATACTCTTGTGTGGGGGCAGGCCACGCACAAGGGGGGGGGGGGGAAGATTGCACCCAGTCTTGTGTTGATGGTGATGTTTTTCTTTCTCTTACCTTATGTTTTGTTATGTGCTTTAATTTTCAATTTAATTCAAGTAGTTGTTTTGATATTTGATATAATTTTTAAGTTTTTGATTATTCTCTTCAAGAAAATTAAAGGGTCCCGTGTGACAGTGGTATCAGAGCTTTGGTGTAATTTAATTTTCTTGAAGGCGATCAAAAGAGGTGAAAGAGACAAAAACAGAGGTGATTTTGGTAATTTTCTTTAATTTAAATTAAAGAAGAACACGTTTAGGGATTTTTGTTTATGTATGGATGAAATAAAGCTTGTTTTCAACCATTGGGTAATCAATCTCCATCAATCTATTGCCCAAAGGATAAAACTAGGTGGAAAACCATTAGTGGGTTTCCCAAAACCATAAAACCACCTTTCTCTTCACTAATCCTCTTCTTAATCTGTCTGTACGGATTGAAAGAGCAAGCAGAGGAGCATGGAGAGCCATAATCAAAATTGCTAAACCTTTCCTTTGCTCAGTCTCTATAATAGAGGGATTAGAATTGTTCAAGAGTTGTTTTCAAAAATTACTTTTAATTTTTATTTACTCTTTTCTCCTCAGTTGATGCGCTGGGCGCAAGCTTAAAATTATATATATATATATATATATATATATATATATATATATATATATATATATAATCCTTCTCCTCTTCCCTCCATCCGACGGTCGACGGCCTGCACATCCTGAAAGGGCAGGCCAGTTGCGTGAAATCCAGGAGGCACTGATTTTATTATTATTATTATTATTCTCCCTTTTAATCTTGCGCGCTACGTGTTGGCGTTGCCCGAATATACTAGTGGGAGAGGTTGAAAATGTAAATCTTATAAAACCTTTAATAAGCTTAATTAAAGGCTTATTAATCAGCATAAAAGCTTTATATATATATAAGTTGCACTTATTGAAATCATTATGTACTGATTATAATTTCCTCCAAAGCTTTTTTTTTAAACAAATCTGCGCTGAACTTCATGAATTTCAAGATGATTAAATTCATCTAATCATTTCATTTAAGCCTTTATTAAGCTTGGGTTTAACTGTGCGCTAGATTTAAATTAGTAGAAAATCATGTTAAGCAAAGCTTTTATTAGTAAGCTTAGTAAGCTTAATTAAGAAGCTCTTTGAGCTTTAATTAATAAAGCTTTAATTTTAAAGGATATATGGATTATTTCTTAAAAATTTATGCATTTGTGTATTGAGCTAACTTGGCAGGACTCACATCTAGTTCAACATTCCATATGTGTTAAAAAAAATTATTTATTGTATACAATTTCTTGTTTGCTTTTGTATCTATTTTCTGAATATTCTTTCCTTCTAGACCTAGTTAGAAAACTTTAGCTCCTGAAAAGAATTTTAGATACCGTGACCTAACCTGAAAGATCGAGACAAGATTAGCAAAAGTTATCTAATTCAAGATCTAGTTGCCCAAATTCAAGTAAAAATGATTGCTAGACATTTCATAGAAAATTAAGACCAATTTGAAGATTCAAGAACCAAGCAAGTTTCTCCAGTCTTCGATTCAAGTTATCAATTGCTTCACCATCGAATTTAGTGATGATGAGAAAAGTAAAGAAATAGCTCTCAAGTAACTCGAAACCAAGCTTAAGTTGTATACCAATCACAATTACGAAGTTTATACCAATTCAAGTAAAGTTTTGTCTAAATTTTCAAGTGTTCTAGTTTAAGATCTATCCAAGTACAAAATTCTTTCTAGACCAAGAATTGCTCTAAGTCAAAGATATATTCAACCACAAGATTTAAACCCCTTAAGAACAAGATTTATTCAAGAATTGCAATAATGATTAATTAAAGACTAATCTCTCAATTTTCATCCATTCAAGTATTTTTAATCTAAGCCAAGATTCATTACTAGTATATCAAGTTCTTGCTATCAACTAGGGCGTAAGATATCTATCTTTCTTCAAGTTCTGATTTCAAGTTTAAGATTAAGCTTAAGATCAAGATCCCCTTTAGATTTCATTGTTTACAAGTAAGATTCACAAATTCAAGAATTATAAACCTATTCAAAGATTATAATTTTTGAATTTAGTTAGACAATTACAAGATTAAGATCAAGAACAAATCCCCAGAATTCATCAAGTTATTGACAGTAATGTAAGTGATTATTTTTCAAGTAAGATTCACAAATTCAAGAATTATAAACCTATTCAAATATTATAATTTTTGAATTTAGTTAGACAATTACAAGATTAAGATCAAGAACAGATCCCCAGAATTCATCAAGTTATTAACAGTAATGTAAGTGATTATTTTTCAATCTTAAGTTGACAAGAATTTCCATTTCGACCTAATTTATTTTTGGAATAAGACTTGTAGTCTAATTTTGAGGATAGAGAAAAGTTATGTCAGAATGAAAGTTTCAGAGGGAATTAGCTACTCCGTCTCAAACTTCTGTTCTTAAGGTAGTGTCGTGTGAAATTAATCTATGGTATGGGACATTCGATTGGTTTTACATGGCTATCCCAGACGTATCTATGTCTTCTATCTTTCACCAGCGAGTGTTTTTATGTGGAAGGTACCTCTGTGGTATGGGACACTTAGATCCTTTTCACATGCATTCACTTGTTTGGTTTTATTTTCATAAATTGTTTGATGTGATGATCTTGTCCTCCACTTGTGCCATGAAGCCATCCACTCATTGATTACGCAACTGATGAGGACAGTTGATTCCCAACAGGGGGGGCTTTTATGATCCATGTTAATCAAATATCTTTTGACATTCAAAAACCATCCTCTTGAAGATGCAAAATGGATGCCCGAGAAATTTTCCGAGCTTATCCTGAGATCCTTCGTTCTTTTCAAACCCAGCAAACCTACAATTGAGGGCAATTGCAAACTCAAGCAAGAGGGATGTTATGAGAATATATTCTAAGTCCTCTTTAAGAATATTATTTTTTCCTCTTGAGTAATTTGGGGACACCTAGGTTACTCTTGCGTCATGCCGGCTATCATGGGTGACACCACTATAAATATTAATACCTGCGGTATATAACGTATGCTTGGGGCCGTCTATGATTATTTCAGTTAGGTTTGTATTGGCAGGGTGATCCCTAGAAGTACTTACGCCTGGTAGTCATGAGTTGGTTATGGTTTGTGCCTGTTTAATATTTGTGGGATTAATTTAATTATTAATTGGGCTTATATTTTCAGGTGATGAAGATTATGAGAATTGATAAATAATGTTGAGGAGAATGTTTCTTATGTGCATCACATTTATTTTTATAAGCATAGCTTATAACCTTAGTAGTTGATTTTTCCATTTTGATACATTGGAAAAAATACATTTATAATGTTGAATTTATTAAAGCCTAAAGACTTTACCCTAGCCCATATTTTTAGAACATTCTATTTTTGTTGTGGAAGAGTGTCGTGCTCTCTGAAAGCACACTTTGTATATTTTTGGGGGCTATGGCCTCTTTTTGATTGGAAGCTAATAAAAATACTCTTGTGTGGGGGAAGGCCACGCACAAGGGGGGGGAAGATTGCACCTAGTCTTGTGTTGATGGTGATGTTTTTCTTTCTCTTGCCTTATGTTTTGTTATGTGCTTTAATTTTCAATTTAATTCAAGTAGTTGTTTTGATATTTGATATAATTTTTGAGTTTTTGATTATTCTCTTCAAGAAAATTAAAGGGTCCCGTTTCACAGTGCACCTAAATTTCTGTCTTAGATGCAGTTAAATTTAGCTAGCACTCGAGATTATATCCATCGATCTACGGATCGAGTGGTTAAGTATGTTAATCCCAAGTGGATAGCTTGTTCTTTTAAAGAGGGGGAGAAAGTATTTCTACTTGTTCCTCGGAGAATTGAGACACTTCGTGCGCGGGTAAATCTACTAAGTTGTCTCCTAGATATTGTGGGCCATGGATGATTTTTAAATGAGTCAGAGATGTGGCTTATAAGTTAGACTTACCCCAAAATACTGTCATGTCAACCCAGTATTTCATGTGAGTCGATTGAATCGTTATCTTCATGACGATGATAATTTAGTTGATGGTATGATTGATTTTCAAGAACCCAATCAAGAAGATCATGGACTAGAATAGATCCTAGAATAAAGAGAAAGATGATTAAGAAATTGTATTCTTCAAGAGTTCCTTGTAAAATGGAAAGGACATCCCTTGATAGATGCAACTTGGGAAATGGAGTTTTTGTTTCGTAAGGATTATCCTCAATTTTTTATCGAGGATGATGATTCCTAAAAGGGGGAAAGAATATTATGATGCTTACACATGGCAGCACATAGGATGTGTACACACTGATACACAGGTTTTATATGCTAGTAATGTGTGGGACACGTGGGCGGTACATGGAAAAACCAATGGTGACATACTATTTCACGTCATCACTTATAATAATAAGTGTGAATGGGTAATGTTCGTGGGTGACGGTTCTAGGCCAAAGATCCAGTGATGTGTAGCATTGGGGTACCAGAGGGATACAAGGGGAATCCGGGAAAGACTTCACTAGCATGATGATGAGATTGAAAAAGTACATGGTGGCAATCACAGTTGGTGGGTCGAGGACGTGGTTGCAAGCACGAACCATACTCTCTTCTGAACTCGTGGAAGCGTCGGACCATACTCTCTTTTATACATGGATTCTATCGAGACGGGGGTGCGAACCATAGGAAGTTGAATTTGAGTTTTTGGTTCTTTTACTACTTTTCATGAAAGATGTTCCAGGCCCACCATCGTCGAATTGGGAGGTAGTCGGGGCTGATCCTCTATGCACGGAATGGTTGCCTCCAAGCTGGCTTCTTGCCCATGAGATCAAACGTTATGGGGCAAGCAGCGGGCAAGTGGTTGTGGTAGCCACCGTGGGTTTTAGGGAGGGGGGGTGATCGTGCCGCCATTGATGGTGCTTTGCATCGAGGTACATGCGAGGACATGGATGTTGAGGTGGTCAATGATGCGGGTGAGAGGTTTAACCTAGAGTTATCGAGACCGAGCAGGATGGCTATGGCATGCTCGAACTCTGTGTGATCAAGGGGATCACGCCAATTTAGAGGGTTGAGTGGAGGGTCAACTTCCTCATGCTCCGATGGTGGTAGCGAGACGGGATCTCCCCTTCTTTGAGGTTTAGTGTGGGGGGTTGTTGAGGCGGTGATGGGGGTGGAGGGGTTTTTAATGTTGAGGGCCCATGGTGAGGTTGGCGTCGAGGATTGGTGGGGGTTTTTAGTGGATGTGGAGGGCATGTCCCTAAATGTTGTGTGCATGCCTAAATGAAGGGATAAGAAAGGTGGTGGTGAGGGGGGTGTGGGGGTGAGGAGGTGGGGTGGGGTGGGGTGGGGTGGGAAAATGGATGGGGGGGATGAAGATTGTGCATGAAAAAGGGGAAGGGTAGAGGTGCTAGAGGGGGGTGGTGATGGTGGAGGTTGGTTGCTCTAGGAGGTGCGGAGGATGAGATGGGTGGTGGTGTGGAGGTGGGGGAGAAGAGGTTTGTGGGGGCGGAGGTGGCAAGGGGCCCTACCCATCATCGCCTCCGTTGTTGTCATTTGGGGCAGGGCCAGTCTCAACAGCATCTGCAAGGCCATGGGCATGAAAGAAGGTGACCGCAGAGCAATAGCTTCGTCAGTGGCAATGAATTCGAGTGGGAATGCCATGTGTGTATCATCAAACTGGTAGTGAATTCGAGTGGGAATGCCATGTGTGTATCATCAAACTGGTAGTGAATTCGAGTGGCAATAGCTTCATCAGTGGCAGTGAATTCGAGTGGGAATGCCATGTGTGTATCATCAAACTGGTAGATGCCAGTTTCTACCATCACTTCCAATTGCTCGAAGCACCTCTGGTACATAATCAACAGGTTGTTTGGGGTATAAGGGGGGAGATCGTCCCTCTTGGAGAGAAAGATAAGCATTGTTGACAAACCTCTAGCCAACATCCCATAAGTAATGGAGCACTCTTGCGGGCAGAGATCTGAGAGGGGTGGGGGTGGGGGCATAAGCCTTTGGGGACAGATAGGTCAATGAATTCTACTAGGTCATAAGGGAATTCAAAACGTAAAAGCTGGCACCCAGATAGTAAGGGTAGCCTAGAGAGGATGTTGGGGGAGCTCATACAAATCGTGAGGGTGTTGGAAGGAAGGAAGGCCGTGGAAGAAGAAATGGGGAATGAGGGTTATGCGTTGGGGATGGAGAATGAGGGTGTTGGAAGGAAGGAAGGCCGTGAGGGTGTTGGAAGGAAGGAAGGCCGTGGAAGAAGAAATGGGGAATGAGGGTTATGCGTTGGGGATGGAGAATGAGGGTTATGTGTTGGATGGGGAGCTTAGTGAGGAAATAGGTAAAGTTATGGTGGGAGAGGAGCTCATCGAGATAAAGATTATGTTGTACGAGGTGGGGAATGAGGGTTATGCTTTGGATGGGGCTGTAAGAGGTTAAGCGAACACTTCAAAAGTGGAGGTCGATGATCTGATAGGGTGTCAGTGGGGGGAGGGATAAGAGCGGGAGCTCCATGGTGGTGTCCATCCGGGTTTCCACCTTGCGGTCTAAAGTACTAGAAGAGGGAGCAGAGTTGGTGGAAGGGGGTTGGGCTACCCTAGCCTCAACCACTCCAAGGTGCTCTTTGAGTGTGCGGACTGTTGCCTCTGAGATCTTCCGGTGGCGCATGAAATATTTCTAAGTATGGGTAAGGAGGTCTCCGGCCCCGGACTCTGGGCATCTTGGTGCAGACTTTTGATAATAGATAGCTCGTGATGTGCCGTGATGTGCCCTCTATGCTACTTTGTGGGCCTGAGTCAGCGGCTACTAGAGCTCTGTGATTCGGGAAAGAGCGTGCCCTAATTGTTGCATCTGGTCAACAAACTTTGTTTACAACTGCATATACTGGAATTTGGCCTAGAATAGATCCTTAGACACAACCCTTTCTTGGACCTTGGCTAGCAGCATCTCTCATTGGAAAACTTGGGCCACCTCTTGCAGATGGTAAAGGCAATCAGTCATCAGTGTGATGAGCTCTCTTGCCATGTAGGAGAATCCAAGAGTGAAGTTTGGTACATATCCGTGAGATGCATGTACACTTTTTGCATAGGCTTGTCTAGAACGGAAGCTTCTGGAGCGCGCACCCACCAACACGAAGATTGCTAAGTGTGTTCTATGTTGCTCTAGGGGAGGAAGGGCCCAACTCTACATATGATGGCATGTCCGCGAAGCGTTCTGGAGGGGGCGTCTCAAAGAGATTCATGTTGAAGAACTCCTATTTCGGTCCTCTTCCTCCTTGGCGGCCTTCCTGGTAGCTTCTTCAATAGTTACTAGCTCTTCTTGTGTTGGTCATGGGTTGGGTGGCGGAGGAGCCTATTCCATGACTTCGGGCTCATGATGGGGCCTCTTTGCTCATGGGGGTTTAGGAGAAGTAGATGGAGAGGGCAAAGAAGTGACTACTGCATATGGGATGCTTAGCTGGATTGCTCGGGGCAACTCATTAGGTGAATTTTGGACTCAACTTTGGGCCTTTTTCTTCTAGAGAGAGAAAGGCTTTTGACCAATAGGAAGAGAGCCACCTAACGGAACTTTTGATAATTAGATGTTTTTCATATATTCTTTATATGAATATATTGTTACTAAAGAAATACGAAATGCATTTGACCACACTTTATAATGCCATTTCTTTAATATATATATGAAAATTAGAGTATTGTTAGCTCATTTAATAAATCTCAGCTCATTTAATGAACGGTTTTCAATCTAAAAATTTCCCTCGTTCAACTCATTTAATAAAAGTGATTTTTCCTCTAAAATTTTGAAATGTTCTCTTTAAAGTTCCTAGCTCATTTAATGAATGGATTTCCCTCTAAAAATTTCGCACGTTTTGGAGGTTATCTCTTCTTCCATCTTCTTACATCCGCTTTTATTTTCTATATGCTTCCATGGAAACCACACGTCCTAGGCATCCCTATCTCCTCTACTAGAGCTATTATAGTATACACAACAGTTTTGATATGGATAATCAAAGGTGGATTCCTACCACAATCTCTATTGGTAGTTGGATTATGTTGCGGACAAGGAAGCAAAAAAAACGAAGAATGAGTTCATCGACACTTACAAAGGCAGAGTTCAAGATTTCAAACTCTCTGACATAGGTAGGAGCATTAAGGAAGTTCTTATACTTGTAACATGCCTACATGCACTTAGAACTGCGTCTGCAACATTTGCCTAATGGAATCCCACTCCATAGACCAAACTGTAAGTAAATGTTTTTACATTATGTTTATGTAATGTGTTTCATTTATATACTTATGCTTCTCTTGTATTTATCTGTATAGATATATATCCTTCAAACTTGGTTGATTGGTAGCCTATAGATAGTATTGTGGGAATCTTTAATGTTTTCATGCATCTATAGCAGCTATACAAAGAAACATCAAGCAAGTCTTTGGCAGAGAGAGGAGTTTTCTTTTATAATGAATTTTACATGGCACCTCATAGTGTTACAGGTTATGGATCTTTGAAAGCATTACCACTGCCTTCATTCGATAGTCCAAAATGGCCAATACCAATAGCATAAACAATTGAGTGCTTTAGATTAAAGATATACCAAGACATGCAGAGGTGTATAAGACCAAATATAGCAAAACGTCAAGTGAAAATCGTTGTTTTTATGCCATTGCATGTTTTTGTCGACTTCTTTTATGATGAGGAGGTCAAAAAAAACATCGTCAATGTTTATCGTAAATCAGAGAAATGTTTGGATTTCTTAGGTCAAAATTGGGATGTGAAAGAATTAAATGGGGTTACCTGCAAAATCCATAGGAAATCTATAATCTGTACTAAGACTATAAATGATATTGCATGTCACTTACTCTTCATTGTATGCCATTAGAATTATTTAAGCTACATCAGAATTTATCGGACTAAACCATGGACATACATCAACCAATGAAGTATGTTGTACAATAAGAACTGAGGAAAGGAGAGAATCTACAATATATACATGATTTTGAGCATCGAATGGGAGATTTGATATAATCAAGCTGCACAAGAAAATTACATTGTATTAGTTACTTTGGATAAGCAAACCACTTTACAATCAAGATGATGACAAGGACGTAGTAGAAAACCTTAGAACGGCTATGATAATTCTATCGTTGACCTCCCTTGAAACATTGGATAAAACATCAATCTCCTCCACATCTAAAGGGAAAAATTGCACGGTGCCTCACACCGGGGAAGTCTAACGTGAAACAAGGGGACAAGATAACTCAAAGCTCTAACATTCAACTTATGCATTTCCTGAATAACCGCTTTCTTGAACCGCAATTCTTGGAACTCTTGCATCCTGGCTTGGTCTCCAATCCTTTGTGCGTTGAGCCTTGTGTCACGAGAATGAATAGCCTCTGTCACTTTTGTGATCTTAACTTTCTTTGTCAAAGGAGGGATTTCCAAAATTCCTTTCATTCTCTTGTCTCACTAAGTAGGACGGCGGGCTCCAGCGTACAGTTATATCTGAACCTGAGCAAACGAAGCAACTTCATGTCTTTCGGCATCACAGTGATTCTGTGTCTCACTAAGTAGGACGGCGGGCTCCAGCGTACAGTTATATCTGAACCTGAGCAAACGAAGCAACTTCATGTCTTTCGGCATCAAAGTGAATTTGTGTGCATGTGCGCGGCAAGGACGTAGCTATCCTGAAAAAACTCAACAAGCCAATCTTCTGCAACCTCTTGCAAACATCCTAGGGTAGAGGCCTGCCAACGCATATTAATGTCAAAATCTTTACATTTTGACCGGACTACACACTGGAATGGCAACTTTGGAACCGTGCAATGCATATGTTTCTCCACCTTCCTTAGTTCAAGAAGGACAGATCTATGTTGGTCATATCTTCGTCTCCTCATTGAGCGTAGTGCAAACATTTTCTTTCCCGAACTAGCTTCTTTACCTAATTTAGAATCATATGTAGATGAGAGCTTTACGGTCTTCTTCGTACGCACCATCTAAAAATAGTCATAATGTTATATGATAAGTTTCTCAATAAGCAACAAATCACTACAACGCGATTTGGGAATACTAGATACAATCACAACACAATCCTCGCGTTGTAGTGATTTATCACGCTTAGCGCTTCAAAACATAAAATAATACAAAAACTACTAAAAAATTTAACTTGGATAACAAAATTTAGCTTCAAATCACTACAACCCAATATGGATACATCAGACAAAATTTAGCTTCAAATCACTACAACCCAATATGGATACATCAGACAAAATTTAGCTTCAAATCACTACAACCCAATATGGATACATCAGACAAAATCTCTACATCAACTCCTCGTCTTGTAGTGATTTCTCAAACAAACCCTTTCATTTGACAAAATACCACATGAACAATACACCTAACAATACCTATGACGATAAAATAGGTTCAAATCACTACAACGCGATATAGGCACATCATACCTAATCGTCATACCTCTATATTTGTTTTGACCCTACAATCAAATTTAGTGAAACATAAATTTAAAGCGTTTGAATAATAATGAAAAGAAACTAAAAACATAAGTTCTTGAAACCATACCAAACAAGAGACTCTAGACCATGTGCTCCTTTTCTCAGAGCTGCAGTTATTGATGCAGCTTGGCTAGTGCTATGAAAGATCACAAATCTCCACATATTCGATGTAGTTACTACTTTAAAATTTTGTAACATCTTTTGAATTTCTTGATAGGTATATGCTCTCTCATCATTCATAGAACTACTCATATTAAAACCATATGGGATATCAGCAATAACAAGACTGTAATATTTCTTTGGAATGATATTCTGAAGATTATTTACATCCCCACAAATCACTTTATAGGATGCTGCTTTACTTTCCTATCCAGGAAGAAAAAACTCTTCTAGTTCATCTCCTTCAGTTGGAGCAACATTTCGTAGAAGGCATCTTGCTTTCTCTTGACAAGCTCTTTCAAGGTGCACAAGAAAGTTTTGTGGACACTCTGATTCTTCTTGAAAGAGTGACTTTTTGCCTTTTTTAGTTGGAGGATTTTGTTGTTAGTAGAAATTTAATATACAAGAATATAATATTTAGTGGCTGGTTCCTTTTTTAGTTGGGAGGCTTCTGTTGTTGGTAGAAATTTAATATACAAGAATATAATATTTAGTGGCTCGTTTCTTAAGACATAACAACAATACTAGCATACCATCACATTTGAATCTTTAATATAAAAACAAAAGAATATCACCCAATCTCTAAAGAAGGACAAGAAAAAATCTTTCAAAATTGCCTGAGAGCTAGACTAGGGATACTCTGCACGTACGTCGTCCCAAGTGGTGCAATTTAATTTTTTTATCATGACCTCTTGCATCTTCATATAAACTTTATGGTGGCTATAAGACACATGTAAAGACAATATAAATACTTCATTTACATCAAGAAGATAAAAAATGAATAACTAAAATCTTTACTTACCTTTGCAGCTCAGAAGACATTTCATCAAGTGATAGCTCCTTCGAAAAGACACGCAATAAGACAGAAACTAGCAGTGTTTGATCCTTCACTCCTTAAAGTGCTCGCCATGGATTAAGCTTCATATCTTCTGCAAGGTCTTCAATTGATGTGTCCTTCTTACCACCACGACTTTTAGCTAAGCCGCTGATTCATTTAACCCTTTAGAGGTCTTCTGCCCTTTCAAAGCTTTATTCTCCCACATTGAAAAGATTCTATTATGAAGATCCCAAATCTATCCTATGTGAAAAGCAAGCTGAAATACATGATCATACTTTCTGAGTCCATAATAGAGCTCCTCTTTCTTCACAAGAATCCAAACCTCCAAAAGACACTGTCTTCGTAATATTCCATCAACCTTTTGGTGTCACGCCACATATTCCTCAAACTCATGGTGAAAAAACTTGATTTTTTCAATCTGGGACATCTTTGCACGATAGTCATTATCATTATTATGATCCCATGCAAGAAGTTTTACCTCTTCAACTATGAGAGCAACATAGATTTTGCAATCTACAGTGCTGTAGTAAGGACTATTTGGATTTTCCTTTAATAGTTCCCTCCTAGATTTAGAAAAGTGTGTCCCCAATGACATAATAGTTATAATTCTGACATTTTAAAGCTATTTTTATTGGGACAATCTTGGGGGTCTACCAAAACAATAAATGGGACCACTGTGGCATGGGGATTTACCTTCATTTTCTTCTTAAGATTATTGACATGTACTATGTGAGGTTCTCTAATCTCCGTTGATCTTTTACCAGATGGTGTATCAATAGGTGGTCAATGTATCTTTTCCATTGGCAAGTTCAAAATCCTACCATTGAGCACAAGTTTCTGCTATTTAATTATCTCCCTTATTTTATTTTGTTGAGCTGGGAGTGCACCTGCTCACCACCAAGAGTGATGATGTCAAGCTCCTCATTGTCATCTGAAGATACAAAATCCTCCTCGCTTGACAAATTAATGTTTTTATGAGATGTCCTCTCATCTCGAGAGCTTGTAGACATAGAAGTCCTTTTAACTTCTCTCTGCTTCCCTCCTTTCCCATGAGAGTCAAGTGCAGAAGACCTTGGAGGCTCTTGAGGGGTGACCTCTAAGCTAGCAACATTAGAGGCTGCAGTAGTCGGAGTCAAGAAAGGTCACTACAAATTGTCATTTTTTTTCCAATGCACAAGTTAGTTGCACAGGACTACAAAGACCCACTTGAAGATTATTTTGGCTCACTAGAAACTCTCTAATGTTGTTCGTATCATCAACAATAAAAGAAACAACATCATCTCTCTCTTCCCCTGTATAATCCACCTTTAACACTTTGCCATAAGACTTTTGACCTTTGAGAAGATTACCCTTGCCAAAGTGCCTAGCAATGATGAAACAAAGACCACCATTGACCCCACAAAGACTCCACTCATGTTGAAGATAAGCAAGAGTTTTAATTGATGTACCTGCTCAGAGTTGAGGTCTATCTTTCGGTGCATTTATAAAACCATGAGTTCTTCCTGGGGGTACATAATAATTTGTTGTCTTTGTCCTAGCTCTCACTGGAACAGACATAGGATCATCCTCCTTCTGATTCTCTTCTTCACCTCCTTCTGATTCTCTTCTTCACCTTCATCATCAACAAAGGATGGTGATGAAGCTATAAATTTCTTTTGGGTGAAGGCTTCAATCGTCGCAGTACCCGGGGAGAAAAAGTGGCAATGGTCCCTAAACCTAGTCGAGTTTGAGTTTGTACTTCTTTCTCTGCAATATCATCCAACATTGTGTTGGTATGCTTGACACCTGCAGCACCATCTCTCTTCTCATGTTATTGTGAAGCCTCCACTTGTTGGAAGAGGGATCTTTTCCTAGGTAAAGTAGCAGCTTGGGCTTCCTTTGTAGGTTTTTTAGATTGTTCCTTTCTTGCCTTCTTTGCAGCTTGTATTTTAGGAGGTGAATCAAATTCTGGAGCCTCAATGGCAGGCCTCTTAGAGGACTTCTTCATCTCGTCACCCCTACTTTATAGATAAAAAGAAATAGATTTAGAAAAATAATTATTAGTTGGTTCAATCAATCAAATCCAAAAAAATTCAATAAGGTGGAGCTAACCATTAAAGTGAGCAACAACAAGGCTATCACAAGCAGATCAAAAACAAAATTATGCAGGAAATAGAGCAAAACAAGCTTCTATAAGACAAGAAAATGAAATCAGAAGATATTAAAAGTTAAAAAAAATTATTCTACTTCTATATGATTAAAAAAAAGACGAATTTAAGAATGAATTAAGAAATAAACTAATTTTTGTAGAAAAAAGGCAACAAGCAGGAGAACATTGAAAGAGGACTTACATTGTTACAAAGTGGTATGGAAAACCAAAGGGAGAGATGAGAAGGGATGAACTTGTGGGCGAGGGCAAAGGAGAAGGAATAAGAATAATTGTCAAGATGCACGGTCCTTTTAGGAGAATATTGAGTGTAGATTGTTCTCAACCTTTAGTTTACACGCAAACTTGATGCACTGCATCGAGTTCATGGGGAATTGGATGCATTATAACGGAATCAAATAAAAGAAAAACTAAAAAAGTTTGAATGGAGAAGAAGATCTCACCTTAGATGAAGGTCGCCTTCTCTTTTGTCCACCATATTTGTGTCAACAAATTTCAGTAGTCATAGTGTGGTATAGAAAACGTAGAGAAGTGGCGTAGCATGAAATCAAGCAAAGATATTGCCCGTTGTGTAGAAAAAGGGATAACAAGAAGATATGCGTAAGCGATAAAGTGCCCAAGGAGAAAGCAATGGTTTTTTTGGGCTGAAGTGCTTTTTTAGGGTGATTTAACTAGTAAAAAAAAGAGACTTTTGAATTATTATATCATGCTCACTATTTTTGGCATGCTTATGTAAGCAAAGTTGATGCACCGCATCAACTTCTCCACACAAACTCGATGTCGTGCATCGAGTTTGTGGTAAACTCGATGCATAACGTCGAGTTTTCATGGAGAAGTTGATGTAGTGCATCAACTTTATGTAAGAAACTATGCTTTTTTGGGCTCACGGTCACTATATGAGTACTAATTACACTGTCGGATAGGTGGAGAAAACAAATGAGGTTTTACTATAAAACAGCCCCCGAACCCACTAAGAAGGGGGCATGCCCCCCCCCCCTTCACCCCCTGGCTATGCACCCTATCATGTGCCTGTAAGTTGTTGGCCTAACTGCGCGAGGTGACAGTGCCTCCACATATAGCTCTTCTATGGTTCGGTTTAGATAACTTGCCGCACATAAATTTAATCTAACTAACATTGTGCTAGCTTAATCAAAAATCATCTCATATAAATTCCCTAAAAAATAAAGAGTTCTTGCATTGCATCAACTTCTCCAAAGAAACTTGATGTTGTGCATCAACTCGATGCATAACATCAAGTTTGTGAGAAAAAGTTTATACAACTTTACATAATGGTTTTTAAAGTTGATGCGCTATATCAACTTTTGATGTTGTGCATCAACTCAATGCATAACATCAAGTTTGTGTGAAAAAGTTGATACGGTGCATCAACTTTGTTGTTGTTGATGCAATGCACCAACTTTGCATACACAAAAAAGTTTTCAAAAGTGGATGCATGTCATAAAATTCTCCACACCAACTACATGTTGTGTATCAACTCAATGTATAGCATCAAGTCTATGTGGAAAAGTTGATGCAATGCATCCACTTTTAAAAACTTTGGTTGTGTATGCAAAATTAATGCATTTCATTAACTTTGCCACACAAACTAGATGTTGTGCAGGGTTGTTGCAAGATCAGGGTGTCCAGTTTTATCCAGTTTATGCTGGACTGGGACAATGCTTGGAGAGCAAATTTTAGGGTACAAGGTACTTAAAAATGAGATCAAGAAAATAATAGAAAATACGCTTGCCCTTAAATTAACCCAATATAACTTAAATTAATATAAATTAGTCTAATTAATCAAAATCAATCAAAAATATGATGAAATGATAAACAAATGATCTTTCCATACTTAGAGTGATCCAATTTATTTTTCCATAGATGCACCATTACAAGTACACTAGTCCATATAGGTTTTAGATGATTCACATCAA
Organism: Cibotium barometz; assembly: GCF_041138505.1. NCBI lineage: Eukaryota > Viridiplantae > Streptophyta > Polypodiopsida > Cyatheales > Cibotiaceae > Cibotium > Cibotium barometz. The sequence goes on from NC_141106.1 coordinate 21,172,630, forward strand.
AAATGTAATTTTACTAATTACATTTTTAATATTTGCAGGCCTTCTGATAGTCTGGAAGAATTTTGAAAAAGAGATCATTAAAAATCCAACCATTAGATTTGCAGTTTTTACTAACCACCACACATTCTACTAATGTCTCAGTATCTACCCACTCTTTTGATCTACAAGATTGAGGATTTTAAGTGGTAGCTATTGTGGGTACAAAAAGTGGAGTATATTATAACACTTTAAAGACCTTGAAATATTTAAAGAAAATAGACAGATATCTTAAAATTTTCTTGAAAAATCAAGTTAAGCTCCATATTATGTGAAGATCTAAGGTACAAAGTGGGAATCTAATATGAGTTTATATGTAAAAGATATTAGCATTTTATGGAATCAGTTCAAATTTGGGACAGGGTGTATAGATTGACTTTGTACCTAAAAAAATGAGGACTTTTGACTATATAATGCTTAATCAAATTATGCAACTATATTTCCAACTTTGAATATGATGTTCCAAAAAAAGAACTTGAAACGGAATTCCTTCATTTACTAGGAGAGATTAGCCACTAAAGGTAAACAAATGCCTGTTTTTCTACTGTTTATAGGGTGCCTGAGTGGACAAAACTGGGCACCCTGATCTTGCAACCACCTTGCATCACGTTGATGCACAAAATCAAGTTTGTGTGGCAAAGTTGATGGAATGCAACATCTTTGTACAAACAAACAAAATTTCTTAAAGTTGATACACTGTATCAACTTTGCTACATAAACTTGATATTATGTATCAACTCAATACAAAACATCAAGTTTGCGTGGAAAAATTGATACAATGCATCAACTTTTTGTACATTGTTTTCTTAACAAAGTTGATGAAATGCATTAACTTTGCATTAATAAACAAAACTTCTTAAAATTGATGCATTGCATCAACTTTGTCAGGTCACCTTAATGCTGTGTATCTTCTTAAAGTTGATACATTGCATCAAGTTTGTGAAGCCACCTTGATGTTGTGCATCTTCTTAAAGTTGATACATTGCATCAACTTTGCCAAGCCACCTTGATGTTGTGCATCAACTTGATACAAAACATCAATTGTTTATACACAGAAACTTGATAGAAAACATCAACTGATGCAATGCATTAACTTTTATACAAAAATAAATTTTTTAAAAGTTGATACATTACATCAACTTTGCATACACAAACAGAGTCAACTTAATGTTGTGTGTCGATGCACAGCATCAAGATTCTATGCCAAAGCTGATGCAATGTATCAACTTTGTGTACACAAACAATTTTTAAAAATTGTGTGCTACTCTCCTAATATATAAAAAAACACTAAAACTGTGTCCATTCTTCTTTTAAGAAAAATACTTTAGAAACTTTATTTCAAACTTGTTGTTGTTATTAAAATTTTGTTCATTGGTAGATATAAGTACATTCTATAATAGTTTTTTTAACATCTAAGTTAAAACATTCTATAGGTTCAAACAAATATTAATAATGTTATGTTACCACAAATAAAGCTTTTAAGTAATAAGAAGAAAAGGAAATCTTTATAGAATATTTCTAAGGCTTTAACATGGCTTCATTATTATTTTAAGTATCATGTAGAATGTATGCTGACAACAGGAAGGTTTAACTTATTATTTTAAGTATCATGTAGAATGTATGCTGACAACAGGAAGGTTTAACTTATCTAACAATTTTACAAGGTCAGAGGTATTCTCATTTTATAGAGATGCTATGACAACTAAACAAGAGCAATATATAAGCTACTCTTATTTTACCAAGATTGGAAAACCTTCTTTGCCAATGTGACTATCCCATGAAAAGTTTGAATGGGTGTGTGCACTGTGTATGCAAAGCTAAAAACAAGAAGAAAGGTTGCAAGTGATCCAAATGAGCTAAGGATAGTCAAGGACGCTTTGAGAATTCACAAGGAAGAGCAAGCAAATGAAAGAAGGAAGGCAATTGATCATAGAGGAAAGTGTTTTGCATCTCCAGAAAAGTATCTTGGGCTAGTTATTGATGGAATGGACGAGAAAAAAACTTGCTTGCCTCACTTTGCTAGGCTACCTAAGGACATTACAGAAGACACACTTGTGCAAATGTATTTGGTTGGTTGCCTTGTATACAATGCTCAAGTTCACCCAAGGGTTTTTTTAACATATCCAAATATCCATAATGATCCAAATCTAACCATCACAATCATTCATCATGTGATATCTAATTGGGAAGGTGCATTGCCAAGCATATTATATTTGCAGCTAGATAACACTGCAAGAGAGAATAAGAATCAAATAGTTCTTGGATACCTAAGCATGTTGGTTTCCTTAGGGGTGTTTAAGAGAGTGAAGGTGAATTTTCTACTTGTGGATCACACTCATGACCACATTGATCAGATGTTTAGCACGTTTTCAAAAAAATTATCTTGCTACAATTCATTTACTTTGCCGACCATGATGACACTTATAGAGAAAGCTTACACACCAAAGCCAATGGTAGAGCATTTGAAGGAGACAATGGATTTCAAGTTTTTTGTTAATGGGCCAAGGATAGAAAAAAGGAGGTGCTTGGAGCAGTTGAATGATCTAAGTTATCAACATGCCTTTCTAATTAAACCTGTAGAAGAAAGTGGTCAAACTTTATTGTATGGAAAGATTTTCTCTACTGATGCAGAGTGGCTTCCTTCAGGTGGCCTTAAAGTTCTCAAACTTATTCCAGACATGGTTATGCAAGCTTCAAAAATGGCACCCGTGGAAAGCTTAAAGGAAGCAAACAAGGCAGGTCATGCTATGGACTTTCAAAGGTGCATTACAGAGAGAAGATCACTAATCGAGAAGGCAAAGCAGTATGCAGGAGAGCAATATGTAAGCCAAGGAAGAGGAATTGTAGACATTAAATTTGGGTGAGCCGAAGACAACTCTGTGAAGATTAGTGATGTTCTTCTAGTGGAGTTTCAAGAAGATCTCATTAACCTGTTGTTGTTGTTACGAGAATTCAAGGACGTGTTTGCATGGGATTACTCTGATATGAAGGGTTTGGACCCGAAGTTTTACCAGCATAAGATCAATTTAAAGCTTGATATGTGGTATGTGTTAGGCAACAGAGATACAAAATGAATCTGCATGTGGCTAAACAAGTTAAGGAAGAATTGGATAGATTGCTCTGCAAGTGGGATTTATTGCTCCGATGGATAAAGTAGAATGGATATCCCCAATTGGTCAAAGATCGCTTACTTCCAGAAGAATCTTTACAGTTTCGGTTGGCAGATTTGGAAAATCTGGAAGAAGACCGGTTTGTGGAGTTTTTATTTGTTGACAGAATTACAGAACCACAAGAAAGTTTAGGTGAACCGCTTGTCCAAGAAACGTATTTTCGAAAGAGGGCAAGCAATATTGGTTTTCAATACTCGAATGGGTAAGCTGCCGCCGCAAAAGTTAAAGTTTCGCTGGGCAGGACCGTTCTGGATTTACCGCAATATCGGAGGCAATGCTTTTCAGCTAGACGGATATGCAAGGTCAGCTATTACCGCATACAGTTAATGGGTTCCCCCAATTGCGGCCCTATCGTGCAAAAGATTTGCAGTGTCCATTTCCCATTAATGAAGAAGTGGCAGCAAATTAGGTGGCTTTTGTTGAGATGCTAGGTCATCGTCGTCACGCGAGTACCAGGTTCGAGAAAAATTATTAGGCATTCAATATGGGTTTAATACACGCCAATTATGGCTGGGATGGAGTAGTTATTATGCCAAAGTGAGTGTAGCTACTATGATGTGGCGCTGCATGCAAAACAAGCAAGAAAAGCAGTTTGAACATTCACTTACTTTGACGAGTTTTAGCACTTCTCTCTCTTGCTTCCTAGACCTTGCAGGCTCTATACAACGTGCTCATAGTGATGGTGCCTATCCAATTCATCCCAGCAATGAAGCCATTGAGAGTTCCACTGGATGACCAAACGGCAGCATGGTTGTGATAGATGCGCCTGTGGGAGTTCTCCATGATGGATTGGGCAACAATCCCTGTGCATCCTCTGGCTATTTTGCTCACGCAGGAGCTAGTTGTGGGCGATGAAATACATATCAGAGGGGAGCGACGACTGCTGATAGAAGAGCGGGTGCACCAGCCCTTGTTCCTACGGTTCGATGGCACCACCACAGTTGCCCACACTCCTACTAGAGGGGAGATGGAGGGAGTTTTTGGAGCTACGCAATGTCCGAGTACAAGCTTATGGGATGCTCATTAGAATACATGTGCCAGGGGTATCGCTGGTTTTTGGAGGCGATCTGGATGCAGCCAAAACTTATATAATTTCTGTTAAGGCTAAAGGATGTTTGGACACAGTAGAATCTAGGCTTGTGGCATGGGCCAAAGTGCTAAAGATCAGGATCCTGCAAGAAGCAACCAGGGTGGCAGCTCATATAGCCAGGAATGCCACTGGTAACTCTAAGTTGGGTCAGTTTTTCTGACAATCCTATTTTTGGACCCAGAACACTTTGTGCCACAGAGCAGATTGGTCTGAGGTGGTGGTGGTAACCACAATAAACTTAGAGCAACAGGTGGAGGCTGGGGCACCAAAACAGAGGACGTAGAAGGCACCTTGACACTCAGGGGGAGAGGTCCGCCTCGGTAACTCCTATTTCCCATCCTTCTTTTATTGAATTGGGGAAGTGCAAGACTTCAGAGGTAGGATCGTCTGCCTTCAGGCAGAGGCGGAGGCCGCACAGTTCAGTGGAAGAAGTTCCAGTGGTGGCAAATGGGACCAACAAATGAACAACCCGCAAGGGGATTCCCGTGGGAAGCCCCAGATTTTATGGTGCAAGCATAACACTTCCGGGCATGCGCCCAATTTTTTACAAGAGCAACAGAGCAATGGCATGCGCGGTGACGACCAATATGAGGATCCAAGAGCTAAATGCTGAGCTGATCCGATTGCGGGCAAATAATGAGCGGCTACTACAGGATGTTCAAAACAGAAGGGCACAAGCTTTGCAAACTGCCCACATAAATTTGCAATCCGCCTAGACCACACAGGAAGAGTTTGCCCCCACTGGCATATCATAGGAAATTGCGGGCTACCGAGTGCAAAATGCACTTGCGCGGCAGCACTTAACCACAAGCCGGGTGCCGAGGCAGTAACCTTAAATATGGAGCAATTGGATGGGCTGGTGGCTGCATTAACAAAAGAGGTCCGAGAGGAGTGGCAACGCCAAATACAGATTTGGATCTTAGTGGTGCAACCGCTATGCCAGAATTTGGTACCCCCACATCCAGATAATGACAATTGAGAGGGAGCGGGTGGCCAGCAAGGAAGCGCTACTGCGCTTGTAGAAGAAACCCCATTTGCCAACTGCAACAATTAGAACTGCATAGTACCCCCAACAGCTGGGTTGACCGGAGTAGCAGCTTCGAGGTCGAACCAAAGTAGCAACTGAAGAGACACCAACCGTGCTACCCATTATACGGGTTTTATGTTAAGTGCCAGAGCAGGCCAGCTTGGGAATAGACCATTAGATAAAAGAAAGCAACCGGTAAAGGTGATTTCGGAGATGCAAATTGTGAAAAGCCTGTTCTGTGTGGCAGTGGAGGCTCAAGCTCTAATTCACAACTTGACATTATGAGGCAGCATGCAGCTGTACTAGAGCAAAGAGTGCAAGGTTTACAATAAAAAATATTATTGCTACGAGAGAATCAGAGGAGTCCACCTGCTGCAGAATGGACGACCGCAAGCCAGATGGAGAATGCGCGGTGCAGGGCGAGCAATACAACCTAGAGACAAGAATGGATAAGGAAAGAAAGGAGGCTGAAGGAAGAATGAAGAAGATTATGCTTCTTGTTGGAAATGTGTGCACATCAACTAGCACTATATCTACCGAAGCAACTGCCTTGGTGGGAAGTAGCCCAATGATTTTCTGTCCAAGAAATATTTACAGCATGTGCAGTTTTCCCGGCTACCGGATACTTGTAGAGAACCTGCGCGAGTAGACCCCTCAGCACCACACCCACTGCAATGGTTGCAGGATTGGCTGGAGCGACAGGATCCACTGGTTCAAACGTCGAGACCTTGCAGCAGACAGCAGGAGGAATGACAAGGTGGTGTGGCTACGACGTCTATGCAGGCCTTTGTAAACTTACTTTTAGAAGACGAAGATTGATACTGGAGTCTGTATTGTGGGTTCCCAAGTCCACTGTGCATGCCAAGTGTATTGGGCGCCAGTCTCTGAACAAATGAACGAATAGTCACAGCCAGTCATACTGGAATGTCAAGCGGTGCTTGTACACCTGCTATAAATTGTAAGAAGTACATGAATAAATCAGCAAGGTTATCTTGTATGTGCGTTCTGTGTGCAAATCTTTGCCATGTTCTGTGTTTATAGTAGATTATATTCTTGATGATTGTTCTCTCTGAAATTACGCAGTAGTTAAGCTTATATTTAACATCATTTATCCGCATCAATCTTATCAATTAATTAAATAACACAAACGAACTCTGATTAAGGAGCTTTCTTCGCGGGAGAAGAGCTACAAGGCAACTATACTATCCGTTGGACACTATACTATCTGTTGGACATTTTTTGGGTCAAAAATGCATTTTGGGCGCGTCTAGACCGCCATTTTTCAGTTCGCAGGGCATTCACGGGGGCACTACGGGTAAGTTTTGATTCTCTGCATAGAACTCTGGTTTTGGAGCTGTAGGAATGGCAATTGGTTGTGCAAACACTGTGTGTACTTCAAAGAGGTCTGAAAGTTTCCATCAAGTGTATGTATGCAAATTGAGGTCACTAGTTGTGACAGTTTGTATGTAGTATAGTATCGTTTTTACAAAGAATACAATAGTTTGTGTAGAGTGCTGTTTTTGGTAAATTTGTGTTGCAAACAAGATGTCGAATGATGGAATAAACCAGATTGTTGCATAGAAGCTTGACAAGAAAAACTTCCATGCTTGGAGGTTTAGATTGACAAATTTTCTGATGGGAAAAGGTTACTGGGACTACATTGAAGGTGAACATGAGGAGGCACCAGAGATACCAGAGATTAATCCAATTGCACAGATAAGGATTGGAATCAAGGAGCAAGGAAAGTCATGTGTTGGCTTTCTGTTAGTATACAAGACACCATGATTGTGCATATACATGATGCCAAGTCACCTAAGGAGGCATGGGACACCTTAGTGAAGCTGTATAAAACCAACACTAAGGCATGAAAGATCTAGTTAAAGAATGAGCTTCATACAATGGAGAAGAAAAATATATATGTGAATGATTATATAAGCCTTGAAGATCAAGGGAATTGTGGAATCCCTTACATCAATTGGTGTTTCTGTTGTGATGATAATGATAAGGTGGAAGTGTGTCTACGTGGTCTCAGGCCACAATATAAGGTGGAAGTGTGTCTACGTGGTCTCAAGCCACAATATAAGGTGTTCAAGACGTCTATTCAAACTCGGGAGAACATTCCCAACTTCATAGATTTGGTGTCGATGCTAATCATTGAAGAGAAGAATTTGGGTGAAGATCAACAGTCTTCACAAAACAAAAACAATTCAGAGCAGCAGGCCTTCTACACAAGTTCAGGTAGAGGAAGAGGTAGAGGTCGTGGATGTGGATGTGGCCAAACATGTAATCAAAGTTATGGTCAGCAACAACAGTCTCGGGATTCACAACAACAACACACACGTGAAAGAGGCCAGTTCAAAGGAAGGGGGAGTCAAACAAGTCATGGTAATCGTGGCAAAGGCAGCATAATGATACACGAGGCTATTTTTATTGTGGTAAGCCTGGACATGTGTAGGCAGGTTGCTATAAGAAACAGAGTGACATGCAAAATGGAAAAGTGCAGCAAAATAACTATGCATCCTCTTGTAAGGATAATGAGAGGTTGTTTGTTATGCAACATGTTGTTAATGCTGTGTCTCAAAATGATGTAACAGCATGTAAGGACAATGTATGATATGCTGATTCAAGTGCTTCAAACCACATGACAAGTCATGATGAGTGGTTCAAGGAAATGAAGAGTCTTGAAAGACCAGGTTGTTTTGTTGAAATATGGGATGACGCTACTCATCCGATTGCCCATGTTGGAGATGTACCATTTTCTATGCAGGATGGGGTGAAGTACCTTACAGATGTACTTCATGTTCCAAACATTACAAAGAATATGGTTTCAGTTGGTCAGATGATTGAGCAGGGTTTGGAGGTTTGGTTTAACCTTGACGGCTATTATGTAGAAGACTTTAAAGATAAGTGCAGGTTGGTTGCAAAAGGCATCAGAGTGGGTAGAATGTTTACATTGAATGTAAATATGCCTGAAGTGAGTGCTTCAGTGTTTGCAAATGGTTCAAGAGTTATTGTAGATATAAACATTTGGCATAAGAGAATTGGGCATGTAAATGTGTAAAGAATGAAGTCTATGTAGATTAAAGAAATTGTGATAGGGCTGGCTAAGTTTAAGGTTCAAGGTATGCATAAAGTATGTGAAGCATGTCAATTTGGAAAGAAAACAAAGCATGTATTTCCACATGATAGAAATGAATGTACTAGATGTTATGCATTCAAATGTATGGGAACCTATGAAGACTATGTTTATGGGTGCTGTAGGTACCACGTAACATTCATTGATGAGACCACACGAGGAAAGTATGGGTGTATTTCATGAAGGAGAAGAGTGAAGTTTTCACTCATTTTTAAAATTTCAAAGTGATGGGCTAAAAAACAAACAAGAAAGCATGTAAAGTACCTAAGGTCAAATGGAGAGGGGGAGAATACTTCTCCAATGAGTTCTTTGAATTCTTGCAAAATAATGGCATTCAGAGACAATTTACATGGAGATACACTCCGTATCAAAATGAAGTTGCTAAGCAAAAAAACAGGCACATTACAGAGATAGCATGAGCATTGATGGCAGAGAAGAATATGCCACATAGCTATTAGATTGAGGCCATAGCTACAACAGTTTATATCATGAACAGGACTCCTACTGTAGCCATACATGATGTAATGCCAGAGGAGAAGTTTACTGGCAAGAAACCTGATTCGTCTCACTTGAAAGTATTTGGATGTATTGCATATGTGCATGTGCCAGATGAGTTGCGTACTAAGTTGGATCCAAAGGTAGAAAAATGTGTGTTTATTGGGTATTCCCTTGAGCAAAAGGGATATAGATGCTATAATCTTGCTACACGTGAATTGAGGGTAAGCAAGGATGTTGTATTTGATGAGATGAGTAGCTGGTATGCTGCTAAAAAAGATGTTGTTGGGGTTGATGTAAGTGGAAATGTGGTTGCACAGAATGCAATTCAGTAATCACAGTCATTGATGAGTGGACCAGAAGAGTCCTCATCCAATAGTTCTAATGATAGACCATGGAGTGGAAGGCTACATCATAATACTAGTCCTAGAAATGTAGTTGGTACATCACATAAAGGCAAAGAGAAAGTGGTTGAGACCCTTGGTATGCCTGATATTTCTGTAAGGCATTCTCTTGTTGATGGAGAGTCAAGTGGCTCTGAGATGAGCCTTGATGAAGAGCTTGGGATTCTAGCAATGAGGACACGTGGTGTGAAGAAGGCTATGGAATCCATGAATGCGAAGTTACGAAGATCTGGAAGAGTCAAAAACCCTGTGCAAAGGTTGACTTATGATGGTTATATGGCACATCACTATGCTTATATGGCAAAAGTTGTGCAGGTTGTTGTAGAACATGTTTTGATGAGGCTATTGGAAATGTGTGCTCGAAGAAAGCTATGGATGAGGAGGTGGACGCATTGTATAGAAATGAGACTTGGGATTTGGTGCCATTTCCTAAAGGCAAGAAAGCTATTGGTTGTAAGTGGGTGTATAAGGTGAAACATAACAGTGATGGTGGCATAAGCAAGTATAAGGCTAGATTGGTAGAGCCAAAGGATATGCGCAGACACATGGGATTGATTATGAGAAGACATTTTCCCTAATTACAAAGATGGAAACTGTGTGAGCTATGATTGTGGTGGCTATAGCTAAAGGCTAGTTTTTACATCAGATGGATGTAAAAAATGTGTTCTTGCATGGTGACTTGCAAGAAGAAGTGTATATGGATTAGCTGCCTAGTTTTGAGGATACATGTCACATGAAGTATGTATTTAAGCTTCATAAGGCTTACGGTATAGGGGGCTGAAGCAAGCTCCATGAGCATGGCATGATAAGATTGCTAAGTATCTTGTCACTATTGGTTTTCATATGGCAGATGTAGATCACTCTTTGTATGTGCACAAGAGTGATAAGGGTATTGTGATCATCACCATCTATGTAGATGATCTTATTGTTGGGGGTGACAACTTGGAAGAGATTGAGCATGTGAAAAGTCTTCTCAAAAGGAAGTTTGAGATGAAATATTTGGGAGATTTGCGCTACTTTTTGGGAAAATAGGTCATTCACACACCTGATGGTATTTGGCTGTCACCACAGAGACAATATGTATTGGACATGTTTTCCTGATGGTATTTGGCTGTCACCACAGAGACAATATGTATTAGACATGTTTTCCTAGTGGCGGATCCCACTATGTAGTACAGGAAGATTGTGGGGAGTTTGATCTATGTCATGACTAGCAGGCTAGATTTGAGTTGTTACATTGTTGGCTTAGAGAGCCAGTTTATGCAGGTTCTGTGCAAACCACATCTTGATAGTGTGTGATGAGCACTTTGGTATTTGAGGGCCACTATTGAATATGCATTGTTTTATGCAGCAGGTATACTATTGGAGCTATATGGGTACATAGATGCAGATTGGGCAAGTAGCTTCTCAGACAAGAGATCTACCAGTGGATTTATATTTTCATTGCCTGTGACATGGAGCAACAAGAAGCAGCCCACAATTGCCTTGTCAAGCACGGAGGAAAAGTACAGAGGAGCTGCAGTGGCAACGTGTGAGGTAGCTTAGTTATGCAAGCTACTTGTGTTGATTTGGGGTTGCATGTGGAGAGAAAGGTTGTCATATATTGTGACAATCTCAGCAATATACAGTTGGCCAAGAACCCAGTTTTCCATGCACGGACAAAACAGTTGGCCAATATACAGTTGGCCAAGAACCCAATTTTCCATGCACGGACAAAACACATTAACGTAAATTACCTACTTTATCATGGAGAGAGTCTTGGTAGGAGACATTGACTTGGCCTACATCAGCATACAAGATCAGGTCATTGACATCTTCATGAAGCCCTTGGGAGCTAAGAAGCTCCGCAGATTTTGAGACATGCTTGGAGTTTGTGAGTTGGAGTTGAGCGTGAGGGGGAGTGTTGAGATGTCAAGCTCAACATGAGCCAACACTCACGAGGTGCCTACATGACCATTCAACATTTACATCACTAGCGGGTTTGGTAGCTAGCATCGACATATCTTCGCTAGAGATTCTACAGGTGGACTACACTGACTAGTCCACACCTACCCACTCCACTTAGTGTGTTCACATTATGGAACGCTTGTATATACTCTATTATGTGTGTTAGTCACTTTATCTTCTATGTAGACCTCTTTTGTTGTGTGAAGAAGAAGAAGAATTTTCAGTCTCACCTTGTGTGTTCTCTTCTAGGGTTTGTGTGAGTGTGTGTGCTTGCACGATCTCAAGCTCTCTTCTCCCCTGCATCTTTTTATTCCATTCCTCTCATTCTAAGTTGAGGTTCTTCTGACTATGTATTTCCCTGGATAAAATCACAGAGCCTCAAAGCAAGGCTTCTTTGTGAATGTGTGGGAGAGGCAAGAGCTTTCTCTTGGACAAATGGCATGTCCATACATTGAAGTTCTGGCTCTCCTGTTTCGAGGTTTGGGGTTCCTCGTCCTGTGATTGGGTGGTCTTCGCTTTCACTGGTACCATCAAAGACAAGCACCATTTGACTCTACTCAGTATTCACCAATGGATCTTATCTTATTTTGCACCAATCTACCCTTTGTGGTACTGTTTTTTCATTAACTAATAGAAGGATCTTTTTCCCACAGAAAGAAGAAGAAGAAGAAGAAGAAGAAGAAGGAGAGTCCAATATAGAGGATTATGTATTGAGATGTCAAGCTCAACATGAGTTGACACTCATGAGGCGCCTTCATGACCGTTCGACATTTACATCACTAAAGGGTTTGGTAGCTGGCACCGACATATCTTTGCCATAGATTCTATAGCTGGACTACACCGACTAGTCCACACCTACCCACTCCACACCTACCCACTCCACTTAGCGTGTTCACATTATGGACCGCTTGTATATACTCTATTATGTGTGTTAGTCACTTTATCTTCTTTGTAGACCTCTTTTGTTGTGTGAAGAAGAAGAAGAATTTTCAGCCTCTTACCTTGTGTGTTCTCTTCTAGGGTTTGTGTGAGTGTGTGTGTGTGCTTGCAGATCTCAAGCTCTCTTCTCCTTGCATCTTTTTATTCCATTCCTCTCACTCTAGGTTGAGGTTCTTCTGACTGTGTATTTCCCAGGATAAAATCATGGAGCCTCAAAGCAAGGTTTCTCTGTGAATGTGTGGGAGAGGCAGGAGCTTGCTCTTGGACAACAGATGGCATGTCCATACACTAAAGTTTTGGCTCTCTTGTTTCGAGGTCTAAGGTTCCTCATCCTATGATTGGGTGGTCTTCACTCTCACTAGTACTGTCAAAGACAAGCATCATTTGACTCCACTCAGTATTCACCATCAGTATTCACCACTCAGTATTCACCATCAGTATTCACCAATGGGTCTAATCTTCCAAGCAAAGGAGCGTCCTAAGAGTTTGCTTCGTCACAAAGAGAGGGTTGTTTTGCACTAATCTACCCAATCGTAGGTGCATGAGAATATAGAACTATTGTGCATATCCCCTCTAAGAAAAAAGATGTTTTTTTTAATGGAACGGTCGTATGCTTTGGAGCGAATGGGCATACGCTTCAAAATATGGAACGAACGGGCGTACACTCTTGAGGTGGAGAAGGAACGGATGGTCGCTTCTGGGTTTTCTCGGGCATGCACTTTAGAGTTGAAGGATGGAATGGGCATTCACTTCAGAGTGAAGGGAACGGGCATTTGAATTTGAGTCCAGAATGGAATAGGCATAGCAAAGAAGCCATGGACGTTCGCTTCAAAAAATTGAATGGAACGTACATTCACTTTCGGATGAAGAAGGAACGGGAATTCAATTGTACAATGAGGAATTAGAGGAAAATACGTGGGCGTGGAAGTTGCGATTGAGATCAAGAACGGTTGTTCACTTCAGATGAGAAGGTAACAGACGTGGTACTTCCAGAATGGTTGTGGTACTTTCAAAACGGACATAGCACTTCTAGAACTGGGAATTTTCAAAATTGATTGGGCTTTATGGTTGCAAGTCTGACAGCCTCCCTAAAGATTCTCTGTCAGTATAGCTACACCCCCAAGATTGAATGCACTTGAATGCACTTGAATGCAATTCATGCTCAATTAAATGCATTTATTCTCTGTCAGTATAGCTACACCCCCAAGATTGAATGCACTTCAATGCAATTCATGCTCAACTAAATGCATTTATTCTATTTTTAATGCCTCTGCCACTTTTAGGCAGAAAATCTGGCTAGATTTAGTCTGTTGTGGAAAGGAGCGAACATGGTAGATGTGCCATGGCCGTGGCCTAATAAGCGAAGGGCCATTCGCTTCTTCTTAGAGCTGCCACACAGAGAGCAATTCTGCCTGGAATTTTACTCAAACACCTACTGATTCAAGTGTTTCCCTAGTTTTTTTGTGTTTTTGTTTCAATAGGGAGCTAGAGCTAGCCTATTGGTGCCTATGATGCATGATTTTATCTAAAAATTTGAGATTAATTTGAAGATTAAGCTAGAATGCAAACTTGAAAAAAAAACATAGAAAATTGAGATTTTGCTTGAATGTTACGGGCAAGGTAAGGGCACCCACTTCCTTGTCCCGCCTCTTGGTGAAGGCTCAATTTCTTCGATGCACGATTAACAACCAAAACTCTGGGTAATATCCATCAAAAAACAAAACAAAACAAGATTAATCAAATAATCGGTGGATTTACACTCCAACCGGGCTACATCAAAAACTCTAGCAAATGAATAGTGTGGAGGACCCTAAGCCAAATACCTCCCATGGCAGTGGCACCAAAGATGTTATGGAAAACATGCTAACTTTCACAGAAGAGAGAAAGAAGAATAGAAGGATTTATGCAAGAATCGAATCCAGAGAATAGCACTTGGTCAACCCTATGAGGGTTAACTCCTTGATGATGTGAAGCCACTAGGGGCTCACTCCACACTCTCCTTGTGTCACCCAAGAAGAGATACAATGCTAGGTAGAGAGCAAGAGGGAAGGAGCTATGGAGAGCTCAACCTCTACCTCATGTCACTAGTACGCAAAAGAACATGGTAGATAGCAAAGAGAAGGAGAGAAAGGAGAGAAAGGAGAGAATCACCATTCCTACTCACATACAAGCAATAAAACATGCAAGCAAGCTAGAATACAAGCAAGCATGCAACCACAAGCTCACAATGAGAGAGAGAGAGAGAGAGAGAGAGAGAAAGAGAGAGAGAGAGAGAGAGAGAGAGAGAGAGAGAGAGAGAGAGAGAGAGAGAAAAGGCAAACTAAAGTGAGAAAAATGAGATTGTCCCCTTTTAATATTCCATAATATATCTTATATATATGAGGTCATATTTATAATGTCCAGCCACCCATTTACAAGTGGGGGCCCAAAACTCAAGTTCTCACTGCCACATGCCTCTCACACATGGGGACTTCTCAAGAGTGAGTAAGCCATGCCCAAAACAACACACTCAAGAAAGAATAAGCCTTAACTCAACTCTAATCAAACCCTAAAATGAGATACCTCAACCTCCAAAGATGAGATAGGGGAGTAGAAGTCATAAAATACTCAAGGAATAAAGAAAAGATGGAATCCACAACTTGGGCTAGAAGGGAATGAGATCTCTCTCACCCATGCTCTCTATTTATAGTAAGAGAGCATGGGGAGATACCTCAATCTCTAACATGAGAGACAGGAGTAGACGACATAAACACAAGGAATGAAAAAAATATAGAATCCACAACTTGGGCTAGAGGAGAATGAGATCTCCCACCCATGCTTTCTATTTATAGTAAGAGTGGGGCAATCCCATATGCCACATGGTGAGAGCATAGGCGAGTCCACCAAAATACATAAAAAAAAGAGGAGTGCAATGCATCTCCCTCATGCACAAATGAGATATACAAGGCATGTATATGTGCATATGCCCAAAGAAATATGTGGTGTTGCCATGTGTAAAAGGGGTTAACATCTCCCCACTTCTAATGCACATCCAGTCGCATGGATTTGGTCAGATGAGATGGCAAAGACTACAAAAAATGCAGGGGGAGATGTACAAAAAATAGATAAGGCCAATGTTGATGATGAAGAAGGATCATGCCAAGAATATGTCTATGTAGAGCATGACCCCTTCCCAAGGATCCATAAGATGTGCTGAGTAGAATCCCTACACAAAAAGTGAAGCAAAGGGAAGCTGTATGAGATTTTTAGTGACCACTATATAGCTATGGGGACTTTTTAAAGTAAATTTTGAGTACTACATTTTCATATAGTTTTCAAATGTATTATTTTATGTGTATAATATTCATTTAGGTTTCTAATTATCATTTTGGCCATTTGTAAAATTTCAAGTTTTAAGATAGAGAGAGAGAGAGAGAGAGAGAGAGAGAGAGAGAGAGAGAGAGAGAGATTGTAGGAGATGATGAAATCTACAAGAGAGATTAGATTACCTATTGAGTTAGAGTGGATTTGTGCCTATGTCTAACCCATTATTTTGGGATGGACCCAATAAGTTATTTTTCTACACTAGAGTGATGAACACATTGCAATTTGGTGTTCAATCTAGTTTTCTACACTAGAGTGAACACGTAGAAAACTAGAGTGAACATGTTTTGCGATTTGGTGTTCAATCTAGTTTTCTACACTAGAGCGAACATATTGCGATTTGGTGAGTTTGCTATACTAGAGTGAACACGCTACGATTTTGTGTTCACTCTAGTTTGCTACACTAGAGTGAACACACTGCATACATAAGTTTGCTACACTAGAGTAAACACACTGCATACATCAAGTTTGCTACACTAATTGCATACATTAAGTTACAATTATTGACGTAATGATACCCATCATTCGTGAACACACTACATACATCAAGTTTGCTACACTAGCATACATCAAGTTACGATTATTGATGTAATGGTACCCATCATTCGTGTCCCAAAGTATATGTTTTGGCAAGACATTGGCATTGGATGGTAAGGTTATTATGAGATTGATGAGAAGAAGGTAGGGAGATGCATAAACCAATAAAAAAAGGGCCATGAAGGTATGGTAGGAAGAATACACATTCCACTTTGTGGAGCTATGTTTGAGTGGAATTGTGCCTAGCAACTACTTTTCAAAGATAGATAATGGCTACTTGTGCAAAAAAGAGTCAAAGAAAATGAAAAGTATCTTGTTCACAATTGGAAGGAGCTTCTTCACAGACCCACCTTCTTTTGTCAAATGCCCATGCATGACACCTACCACGACTAGATGAAAATCTTAGCTACACACTTGATACACTCCCAAATCGCAAACTTGGAACACAATTTGTGGTCCTAATATACACACAAGATCTGCATCTAGTAGACACATCAATAAGCAATAATACCTCAAGCACCTATATTGTAATAGAGACCAAACCATTTTTAAGTTTGGTCGGCCTAGTATGAAAACTAGTCCCTTATATATAAGTCATTTTTAAGTTTGGCCGGGCGGCCTAGTGTAAAAATAACCAAGAGATAATAATTCCCTACTTTTGAGCCCTCATCTTCCCTCTTACAATAACCAATAGACAATAATTCCCTACTTTTTATATCTCCTTGTTTTTTACAATAACCAATAGACAATAATTCCCTACTTTTTAGCTCTCATATTTCCTCTTATTTCTTGTATGTATGATATTGAATCTTGTATGTTTTAGTGGATGCTTACTAGATAGGATTGGTTATATGTTTTCTACTTGCATTAGCTTCCTCTTTATCATCATTTTTTATAATAAGCAATAGGCAATAATTCCTCCTTGTTGCAAGAAAGGTTATCACTCAATGGGGATGGAGTGCACACATCCTAGCATTCATTCCATGGAATGCACACATGAGTAGCCATACCACCATGAAACTTTGAGTTATTAGCTTCAAGATATATTGTATATTCCAAAATTTTGTAAATGACCATGTCCATGGGTTTATATACTTGGCCCCTTCCACACTACACTTATTAATGTCCCTTCTACACTTAATATCCTTGGTCTTTGGCCCATACCATTATTTATATGGCATTAATAAATTTGTTATAAAACCATTCCTTCCCATTTGTTTCATCCTCATCAAAACCATAAAAATTCAGCTCATAAAATGGAATGTAAATTCCATGACCCTGTAGGCTATAAGTAGCATATAATGGTCTTCATATAGAGGGTCATGGAATGTAAATTCCATGACCCTGTAGGTTGTATGTAGCATATAATGGTCTTGATATACATGGCTCTAAATCTATCCATAAGAGCATAATTCCTCTTCATACATCAAGAATTGAATAATACACTCAAATCATTTCCAAAATGATCCCCAATGTCAATGTATATTCCCTATGAAAGATTCTTTGCATGAAGACCCAAATCTTCCACTTATTGGACCCCAAAATCTGTCATGGAATGTAAATAATTTGACCCTGTAGGTTGTATGTAACATATAATGGTCTTGATATACATGGCTCTAAATCTATCCATAAGAGCATAATTCCTCTTCATACATCAAGAATTGAATAATACACTCAAATCATTTCCAAAATGATCCCCAATGTCAATGTATATTCCCTATGAAAGATTCTTTGCATGAAGACCCAAATCTTCCACTTATTGGACCCCAAAATCTGTCACAACAGAAAACTCCAACAAGCAAGTAGCTTCCTTTTGGCAACAACCATACTCACTCATGATGCGTATCCAAAAGCCCTTCAAACCTTTCCAACATCCTCAAGAGGTAATCTATGCTACTTAAATAAATACTCAACCATAGTACGGTTGTGAACTCTTTCACGTTTGCCCATATGCTCTCCAGCACATATTCAATCTTTCCTTCTTCATCCATTGGTGGAAACTCATCAAAGAATTACATTTCTAGTCCAACATAAGCCTTATATGAGCATCTATCCTACAAAATGAACTCATGAACTTGACATAATGCTCACTAACAATTTGCTATGGCATACCATGCAATTTTAATACACACACTCCACAAATTGCTTGGCCACCATAGATGTCGTGCACTTGACTTTTGTAGGAATGAAATGTGCCACCCTTGTCAATCTATCCACAACTACATATATGCTATCCCATCCTTGCTTTGTATAAGGAAATCCCATGTAAAATTCATAGCAATGTGTGTCCGCTTCCCCTCGAGAATGGGTAAGGGCTAAAGAAAACCCCCATGCTTATGTGTTGGATCTTTGTTGAGTTGACAAGGCATACGCTTTGACACATATACACGTATATCCTTCCACATCCCTTTCCAATAAAAGCACTTCCTTATCTTGTCACATAGGTGTTAAAAAGAACCAAATGCCCTGCAATAGGAGACAATGCATTTCTTCTATCACCTTTTACATAGGCACAAGATAGACTCTTGCTTTGTAGTACAAGAGACCATTTTGAAGCTTAAAATGAACCAAAACCTCATGAGATGTTGTTTATTTCTGCAACCTTGTCGGGGCAACAGAGGGAGCTTCTTGTTTCATATCTAGCAGTATTACAAATAGCCCTTTGTTAACCCATGAGTTTGTACAAACAAGCCATAAAGCAATGGTGTCCAAATCTCAAACTTGGATGGGTGCTCGTAAAGATCTCACGGATATTTAATGGTGTTTCTTGCTCTCTAAGAGCATGTGGTAGAGTGCTAGGTTATGCTCGCTAGTGTTGTAATGCATCAATGTATCATGAGATAAAGCAATTTATAAGCAATAAGCCAAATAGAAGCTTTAGGCACCTGCTTGACCACACTTTAACACTTGTGGCCATGTATATAAGGTAATTTCTCTCATAATTCAAGAGCACACTCCGATTGTGCAATTGCATTTTTCTTCTTGCTATACCTCTCTGTAATCTTCTCTATAATGCATGGTAGTGAGTGTGTGTGAGTGATTTAAGGTGAGAGGAGGGAGTAGTTCCCATAGCGCAACGAGACAGAGTGACAACGTTCACTAGAGAAAGAGAATGGTAAGCTACTAATGGTGGTGTTGAGCTTGGAGACCTCAAGGGTTACGAGCTTGGCCATTTGAAAGATCCCCACAATGAAACCTTGAGGTGAGTAGAAGTGAGTGGCTCCCTCGAAGCTATCTCTTATCCTTAACAATTTTTTATGCCGGTGCCCACCGCCGGTGCGGCAGGGGGGGTGGGGGAAGCAATCCCTGGGCTTTATCATTTGTTTTTCTCTAATCTGCGGGTTTACCCATTCCTCACAATCTTGAATAGTGGATTTCCATGAACAAGAGGTGGATTTGATAGAGAGATTTGTGTGGAAATAATCAGAGTGTTATTTTCTTTTTGCTCTTTTTATGTGTTAACATAGAGCTTAGATGCTTAATTTTTACATGTTATTTAGGTTTTTTATGGTAATTGATTACATTAGCATATTAGCATTTATACTAGGTAGCTTAATCAAAAAAAAACCATGAAAGAACAAAACAAAGCTCTTGATTTTGGGGCAATAGAGGGAGCTTCTTGTTTCTTATCTAGCAGTATTCCAAATAGCCCTTTGTTAACCCATGAGTTTGTACAAATAAGCCATGAAGCAATGGTGTCCAAATCTTAAACTTGGATGGGCGCTCGTAAAGGTCTGATGGATATTTAATGGTGTTTCCCACTCCAAGAGCATGTGGTAGAGAGCTAGGATATTCTCCCTAGTGTTGTAATGAATCAATATATTATGAGATGAAGAAATGTATAAGCAATAGGCTAAATAGAAGCTTTGGTCACTTACCCGACCACAGTTTTAAGTGTAAACACTTGTGGCCATGTATATAAGGAAATTTCTCTCATAAAGCAAGAGCACACTCCCATTGTGCAATTGAGTTTTTCTTCTTGCTAAACCTTTTTGTAATGTTCTCTCAAATCCATGGTACTGAGTGTGTGTGAGTGATTTACGGTGAGAGGAGAGAGTAGTGCCTATAGCACAACGCGACGAAGTGACAACGTTCATTGGTGAGAGCGAATGGTAAGCTACCCATGGACCCGTTTCTCAATTAACACTGAGAGCGAATGGTAAGCTACCCATGGACCCGTTTCTCAATTAACACTGAGAGTATCCTTGTAGAATGTTGGGGTGTCTGTTCTAGAGTATCATCTAATAAATCTTCCTTTAGATCATCCCCGTGATCTGAATCTATAGGCTCAGCGGTCCTATTTGCAGCTATGTGCGGCTTCTACAATGGACAATCACACCTTTGGTGCTTGCCCATACAAGCATAGCATAAGCCTTTACTCTTTGCGTTCTCTCTCTCTACATGCAATGTTTCCCACATTGTGGTAAATACTCACTTAAGGTCATACATTGGTAAGGGCAGCTTGATCTCGTACACTAGACACAGACACCTTTCCCTTTTGCCCACTAGTGTACCTCGAAGCTTCATAAGTTAGTCACATAAAATGAGACTTGGCAATTTGACCCACTGCCTGATTTTGACCCTTTCAACCATCTTCATAAACTAAATCCATTTCTATAGCTTTGGATAAGGTTTTACACTTCTCATGGCACACTAATGGTCAAAGTTTATCATTTAATCCCAAGGCAAATTTATGAACCTGTAAGAAATCTAACAAAATTTGTGGAATTTTTATAAGCACCTCTTAATACTTGTTTGCATACTCTTGAAAGTAAGATTCTTTTGAGAGATAAAAAACCAAGTATCAAGGGCCCTACTCTTTTCATCTGGTGGTACAAAATTATGAATAAACATATTCTTAAATTCCTCCCAATTGTTCGGGAATGCCTTGTCCTTTTGAATTTTACTCCACCAACGATGAGCCACATCCTGTAAATTATATGCAGCATGTTGGATTCTAATGTGCTCATCTATGATATCACATAAAGTAAAACATTGTTCCTACTTAAAAAGCCACTGATCTGCTACATCAACTATGTAAGAAGGTAAAGTGCAAGTGTACTTTAATGGTTTCAAATCCTATAATGCAAATTTTGGTTTTAATCCCTTTTATGTTGTACCCTTATAACTACCAAAGTGACAAATATCCAAAGTTAGCTGAGGTACTATAGGTGTTATCATAGTGCAAATATCATTCATAAATAAATTCATTTGCTCTTATCTTGGAACCTTAGGGCAGAAAACCTTAGGGCTTTGATTTTTTTAATAAGATTTTTTTGTAAATAAATCATGGAGTTTGTTTTTTTTCTTTCTCTGTTGTGGTGGCGAGACGGCGACCGTGCGATGGCAACTGTGCGGCAGGATCAAAGGAAAGAAGAGTGTGGCTTGGCTTGTGGAGTAGGACAAGCACCACACAAAGGTGCTTGTGGATTAGCTTAGCCACAGGCGACAATGACAAAAATGGCTACAACGATAATGGCAGCAGCAAACGGATGGAACAACGGCAGCACGCCGGAATGGTAGGTCTGGATGGAATTCTGGCGTCGATAGACCAAAACAACAATGACGGACGAAAACAACAATGACGGAATGGTAGGTCTGGATGGAATTCTGGCGTCGATAGACCAAAACAACAATGACGGACGAAAACTTGACGAATGGCTACAACAATCATCTCCCTGGTCTTGGAAAGCTCAAACATGCAGAGCAAAGCTTCCCCCATAGCACAATAAAAGCCTAAGCTCTGATATCAAATGTCAGACCTCCATACTAGACCCTCTAGCTCTCTCATTCTAGCCTCATACAAAAAACGTGAGAGAGAAGAAGAAAACTCAAAATTAGCTAAAACAAACCTAGCTTAGCATACCATGTTTAACCACCAAACCATTATATATACCATTGACCCCAGGTGTCCAGTGTCGTGTACCTCCAACTGTCCAACGTTGTGTACCTTATTGGCCACACACCATACTCACACACCCCCCTGTGTCCCCAACGCTAGTACCCCCATGCTACACATTACTAGGTCTTTGGCCTACAACTGTCACCCATCATTAGGGAAAAAGGGAGCTCATTTTGGGGCCTTTTACGGTTTGGAAAAATAAGCTCTCAACCAATCAACAGAGGGCCAACGTAACGTTGGAAATTCACAAAAATAAGAGAAAATAGATAAAAGAAACAATGCTTTATGTAGGTACAAGCGTGCTACATTAATGTGGAGATTGGTTTTTTATTCTCACAAGATCTTTGGACATGAAGATAGAATCTAGTCTGACATTTTCTCTGACAAGGGCCTTCCCGCTTCCACCTTCCTTTGAACTTTGAAATGTTGTGCTGCCTTTCCTTCGAAAGGTCTACCATTCTACACCACTGCCTCATTGTGTAGCAGCCTCTTCTTTTTCAAAACTGCTCCCTTGATCCTGTTTGGCTTAGAGTAAGATGTTTCTTGTCAACTGTCTGTCTGCCCACTTTCTCTTTCTTGAAACTTCACTTTGTTATCTTGTTTACATTACTTTGTTGTTGTTACAGATTCACAAGGTCTCCATGGTGAATAAAAACTATGGCCGTTCTTGTGGAAGACGCTCTGTGGATGATAATGCTATGAAGGCAGAATTATACCACACATCATTACCCCGTCGACCTGCTTCTCTATTTCTTCGGTAGAGAATTCAAGTACAGTCAAAACGAAAGGAACTTGGGAAAGGTTTAGTGTTTCGAAAGGAGCATGGGTGCTCATGCAACCTAGCAAAAGAAAGAGACCCCAGACAAAAAACATTTTCTTGGCGTCATGGAAGGGAAGAGTACGAGATTTTAAAATCACCAGAGGGAAGATATCGGTAAAAGAAGTTTTGATTAAGCATGTGTACATGCATAAAGAACTTGTCTTGCGAGACTATTCAAATGATCTTCCGCAACACAGGCCTAATTGTATATTTTTCTATTGTGGTTTTGTTCTTTATGAGGTGTATGGATTTTTAAGATGAAGCTTTCTTTCTTTGCTTATTGACATTCTTGTGTTATTTTATTTCAGATTTATACCCTTCATCGTATGAGACATGGCAAAACATCGATTGTATTCTGGGATTTATAGATGTTTTGCATGGATCGATAGGAGAACAGCAATACCAAGGTCGATGTGCAACAGAGCTAGCTCAATCGGGTATATTTTTTACTGATCATTTTTATCAGTTGGCTGGACAATGCTAACACACATGGTGTGTTAAGAAAACAAGATCATCTGACTTATCCTAGTCTCATTAAGCACTGCTATTAGTTTACTTTACCCTATTGATTCATATTGCTTTTTGCAGGTGCTCAAAAGAAGAGAGAGTTCAATAAAATGCAAAGACATTGAAAATTTGAAAATTGAGATAACACAGACTCCATAAACAAAGGTATTATATTCAATAAAGTAAAATTTTGTACAGAAGTGTTTAATTATATATGTAGAACATATTCTTGACAACCATTTTCTATTTATCTACAGCCTGATCCAGAGGTTGCTCTACATGGTCCAAGCTCTCCGTATCATCTTTTTTTGGAGAATCTGTTTTCTACTACTCCATCCTGTCATGTACAATCTCTTGGTGCTGCTCCATTGTCTTCTCTACTACCCCTGGAGAATCTGTTTGCTGTGCTACTCCATCTTCTCCTCAATAACATCAGCACAGCAGGTCCTTGTTCCTGTGGCTTCTCCTCATCATCACTAGGTCCTTGTTCCTGTGGCACCACATCAGCATCATCTATGTCATCAAGGTGTATGACACCTTCTCGGACTTTAGAGCTCTCACCCAACTCGACAGTAGCTGGTACAATAGGTTTGGGAGAGGCATACTTCAAAAACTTCCAAATTGTATCAGCTCTGAAACTATATATATAGTTCGAGCTGAAGCTATCTTCTCTCATCTGCAATGGCATATGATGATTTAGAACACTTTGTACCAATATCAATTATTTTGAAGCTAAATGAAAATTATTTTTTCTTACAAGGTCTGGCTGTCCTATCTCAAAATAGCTTGAAAGTATATATTTGGCACTGATCAGCACTCTCCACCAGCAGCCCCACAGCTACTTGAATCATCTTGTTGTGGTGTCTGTACAGTTGGAAAGATATGTTAGAAACTGTTAACATCTGAACAAACAAAATTATTTAATAGGTTCAAAGGCATAGCATGAAATAGACATCAGTAGGGGAAACAACTTTCTACCTCTAAATTTATTGACTCTATTGAATCCAAAAGATTGACATTAGGAGGACAGTGATCTAATGTATCTAGAAACCTTCTAATACAACTGCAATACATATAATTCAGTTAGTGTGCATTAAAACAAAATAATAAAGTTTAAAGTTAAAAATAGCACACACACCACGTACAATTTCAGCTCTCTCTGTGTGTTTTTAAGAGAGTTGAATATAAAGCATTGCTTCTGATTGATATCAATAGAAGCAAAGCTCTAGTGGTGGTCACTGTGTAAGGAAAAAAGCATTAAGAAATCAAAGGCTACAAGAGTTCTCAATCTTAAAGAAGAATCCCAAAAGAAGCAGTCACCCACATACCTGTTATGGTATGGAAGTAGCAAAACATCGATAACATCAAAATTGCAGTGTCTGAACCAATTGAAAATATCCATGGGAGTTTCCTTTGCATCTCTTAACCTGGAGGAAATGGTAGGATTAATAATATGAACTGTATGTTGTACAGCGTGGTTAAGCCAGCTTCTCATCATGCTGCATTGGACCAAACAATAATTAGGGTAGGGTGTGAAGGAGGTACAAGAAGGATTGTTTTGCAAACAAATATAAAATAAAAGACACTTACTAGAGCATTGCAAGAATGATAGTATCTGAGCAATACTCATTCTTATGAGCCAATGCTGCCAAGCATGGTTTTGTCAAGTCAAAATTATTCACTGAAGTTTCATCCTCAATATGGACAACTATGTTAGGGCCCCAGCTCCTGCAACCTTCTCTGTGTCTGCAGCTCCCTCTGTACAGTCTCCACATCTATAACAGATTTGGATTCTTTTATTTGCTGCTTCAGTGACTCCTCATAAGTAGCTTTCCCTCTAGTGTTCTTTGAGTGGGTTACTTCAACAACCTTAACCTCATCTACCTTCAACTTTCTTGTAGTTGGAATTAATAATATGTCTCTCATCTTGATGTCCTGCCATACATTGCATCTTCAAAATATTTCTCCAAGTAATCCTCTGCCATTTCCTATAAGGAAAGAATGGTAGTCCTATTCCACCTGAAACCAAGGTGCCAACTATCACATATGTCTTTCACTAGTCTCTAAAAAGGTACCTTGGGGGGATTGCAAAGCCTATAGCTTTCTATTGCTTCCTGATCTCCTTTAGCACACCTGTACCATGTTTCAATCTCTTGGCCTTTTGCTGGAACAGGCTCATTGGCTTCCCCTTCCTGCCATGTGCAACTCTTCCCTTTGGAGACACATTAAATTCCTTGATACCTGCCCCAGCTGCTGCTACTGCAAGCCCTGGCCCCTTGCCAGCACTCCTTGCAGTTGACTTGGTTCTAGCCATCACTCTGACAAGCTACACACAAAGCAATGGAAAGAGATTACAGCCATGGAAAACATGGAATGATACAAAAAGGCAATGACAGGGGTGGATGAAGCAACATTTACAAATTTGCAACAAAACGCGATTTCGACAGTTTGAAATTCCTAATAGCTCACTCTCGTGTTTTCCTGCAAATACTTGAAGTAACATGTTGGTACATTCCTACAGTGATTTCTCTGTCTTTACAACTAAATACAATACATTAGGAAAAAAGGAAGCTCATTTTGGGGCATTTTAGAAGAGAGAGAAAATAGGCTCTCAACCAATCAGGAGTGGGCCAACGTTACGTTGAAAATTCAACAAAAGAAGATGAAAATAAGAAAAATAAATAGTACTGTATGTTCATAGAAGCGTGTCACATTAATAAGGTGATCCAATTTGAATCTTTAAAAATTTTATTTTTTGTGCAGAATTTGGTGATTCTGACACTGCAAACGCGTCCGGAACGGCCCAAAACCCTAAAAACGGCACTTGAAACGCTGGAATCGGACATCCGGAGGCCCGGAAACGGCCAAAAAAGGCCCCAAAAGTGAATTTGCAACAAAACGCGATTTCAGCTGTTTGAAATTCCTAAACCCTTCTCCTCGCGTTTTCCTGCAAATTTATGAGACAACCTGCTGGAACATGCCTTCAGTCATTTCAACCAGCCCAATTCAAAAGTCTTTCTGCTTGTGGTATTTATTCTAATATCTAAGCTACATCACATCCCAAAAGTATGTGTTATACTATTAAACAAGAAGATAGGGATATAGAGAGTCTTACTAACCTGGAAGCTATCTGTGGGTGTGTTGTGCTGTTGATGAGTACCCTGTGCTGGGGATGAACCTGTGCTGCTAGTCAGGATGCTGATGGTGCAGAGTAGGGAGGTAGGGAGGCAAGAGAGTAGGGATGGTGCAGAGTAGGGAGATAGGGAGGTAGGGAGGCAAGAGAGCTGAGAGGGGAGGGCCAAGACAGGAGAGATTAAACAAGAGGGAAAAGATTAGTGCAAAATACAAAAAAGGCAGCTACTAAATGATGGAGCCGTTTTTTCACACGTGTGGATGGGACCCAGATCTCTTGGAGTTTGAAACTTGGCACTGTGAATGGGACACTTTTTGCCTTGGAACTTGTGCCAATCATGATTTCATAATCAGTTCCATAACCAATCTTCCCTCCCCGTCTTTCATCCTTGCCAGCACCCTCCCATCATCCTTTTCCTTCCCTCTCTAATCCCTTCCTACCCAACACACTCCATCCAGACTGCAACCTGCCTGAAGACTATGCCAGATCTCCAGGTTACCTAGGCTGTAGCTCAAGTTTGGGAGAGAGCAGAAGATTCACCCCAGTGCAACTCCCAACAGCATGGAAAAGGAAAAGAAAGGTCAGAGTTCTATATCCTTTTCAATGTTTTTTGATATATATTTCTTCCATCCATAGAATTCTTGATGTCCAGATATCTGGGCAATTCCCATCCACCACATCCCATATCCCAAATTTCCACATCCTAGTTTTATATTTGCAACAAAATGCGATTTCGACTGTTTGAAATTCCTAAAGCTTTCTCCTCGCGTTTTGCTGCAAATTCATGAGGCAGCCTGCTGGAACATGCCTTTAGTCATTTCAACCAGTCCAATACAAAAGTCTTCCTGCTTGTGGTATTTATCCTAATATCTAAGCTACATCACATCCCAAAAGTATGTGTGTTATACTATTAAACAAGAAGATAAGGATATAGAGAGTCTTACTGACCTGGAAGCTATCTATTTGATTGGAGATGGATATCAATAGAACCTAGAAGTTTGCAACAAAATGCGAGGAGAGTACTTAAAATTTTCCAAACAGCCATATATCGCGTTTTCCTGCAAATTCCTATATTTCTTTTGGTTTTCATTTCTTCCTCATTGTTTTGCTTTCTTTGGCCCTGGGAAACTCTTCCTAGTATCATCTACTGTCCAGGAATCTTTGAGGTGATCCTAGCATTTGATTAGAGATGGATAGCAATAGAAATGGAAAATTTGCACAACAAAATGCGAGGAGAGTACTTGACATTTTCCAAATGGCCCTACATCGCGTTTTCTTGCAAATTCCTGTGTCCCTTTTGGTTTTCACTTCTTCCTCATTGTTTTGCTTTCTTTGGCCCTGGGGATTTCTTCCTTGATGATGAGAAAAGTTTTTGCTTTGGAACAATTGATTCTCAGGCCCCTCCTTTCAAGAGAAAGTTGGACTTTTCTGCTGCTATACTTAGACCACAGCAATCACCAGGTGAGTCATGTGTGCTCATGAAGGGAGTTGTTTGGTGATATCCTATACATTCCCTGATTACATATGTCAGCATATAGAATTCATGATATATAAATTTTGGTTCAGGCAAAAGGAAGAGACTGGAGCAGAAAGCTGAGTCTTCCCTCTCAAACCAAAAGGAATCAGAAGAGCACAAATCTCCAGATTTGCTCCTATTTGACTTTCTTCACAAATGCAAGGCTCAGAGGAACTTCCACATATACCACAATATTTTCAAACAGGGAGTTCACTATGAGCTCTGTATTGGAGCATCACAGAGATTTTCTTTCAGATCATTGGGATACCTTCAAACAACTGCCAGAGGCAGGAAGAATTGTGGAAGGTGAAAAGGTTTTTGTGCATATAAATCATATTGTCTCCATTGACAGGCTGAGGTTTTTTCAAATCATTGGGATACCTTCAAACAACTGCCAGAGGCAGGAAGAATTGTGGAAGGTGAAAAGGTTTTTGTGCATATAAATCATATTGTCTCCATTTTGGCTGAGGTATTATGTGAATAGAAGATTTGACAGCCTGCCTGAGAAATATAAATTCAACTGTAGCTTGCACACCAGAAAGTGTAGAGTGCTTGAGGAAACCATGGCATTTCTTATGTACATTGTCTTTAGTCAGTACTCTCTAGAAGAGCAAGGGCAGGAGGCTGAAGAACAAGACACATTTGAAGCAGAGGAAAAAGAGGAAACCATGGCATTTCTTATGTACATTGTCTTTAGTCAGTACTCTCTAGAAGAGCAAGGGCAGGAGGCTGAAGAACAAGACACATTTGAAGCAGAGGAAAAAGAGGATGTTCCTGTGGCAACAGAAATGGCAGAGCAAGAATTAGATATCACTCTCCAGGAAAAAGAGTCCAATCAAGATCAAAAAGAGAGTTCCGATTGGTAGGCCCTGGGAGTAATAGGATCAAATATAGCACAAACATTATGTTGAAGTTGAACTGATTTGTACAAAGTCTTTGATCCTCTACCTTTCCCTTTTGCATTTGTCCCATCACCGTACGACACTTCAATACTCTTCCCACACTCAGTAGCTTCTAAAAGCGTTTGACACTCAGTACACACTCAGTACACACTCACACTTAGTAGCTTCTAAAAGCATTTGACACTCAGTACACACTCAGTACCTTATGGGTAAGGATCAATAGTGTGTCTAGCATAATTAAGTAGTATTGATTGAATTTTTCGTGTGTAGCTCATGGATGTATTGATGCTTGTTTAATATAGATCACATGTTTCACAAAAGAAATACTTTTGATGGAGTCTCAAAACATATAGACATAACACCAAGAGTCACTTGTTCCACAAAATAAAAATCTATTGATTGAGTTTGAAAACATGTGGACATAACATCAATAAGTTACAAACTGCTATTCATGTTTACTTGTCCATTTATGGTTTCTAAATATCTTCGAATCCCTCCATTGTCTATGTCTCTCTGCTGCCATTGAATTGTCCAAAGTTTGTCTTCGTCTTTGCTTTTGGGCTAGAATAAAAGCAAGCTTGACTTTGGAGCTAGCAACTTTTCTTTTAGCATGCAGCCTCTGTAGTATGCCTCGGTAAAACCATTGGAAGACTTCCTTCAGACTATTTGCCTTTTGACTCCCTCCGTAGTGTTGTGTGTGTCTGAAAAATGCATTACGTGCCATGTAGTGAGACTTCTCCATGCCTTGGGTAGACCAAATTGCTGGGCATCCATACTTTTTGACAAAATAGGGAAGGTGGTTGTAGATGATATGCTATTTTCACAGAGACATAAGAATGCATAGTAAGTTATAAAAAAAAAAGAGGATCACACTTAAGTAAAAGAAGAAGACAGAACTTTACCATGTAGTGAGTTATATTGCAGGCTGTCCATGCGTCTTTCATTGACTTCCCAAAATGTTTAATTGCCTCTTCAAAGTTCTTGTAATCACTTTTTGTCCATGTTACATTGTCACAGAACATGAAGAGTTGATCAAGAGACCTCCACACCTCTGCCTTCACATTTCGTGCTTTTCCATTTGCCTCATGATCTTTCACGGCATTATGGACTTGCTTCCACAATCCATAATTAATCCTTGAAACTGTTCTACCTTGCCTTACTTCCTTACTACTGTGTTTGGGTCGAGACAAGAATCTTCTTGCCTTAACACCACCAATAGAAGGCTTGATTGGTACCTCCTTGCCATTGGTAGACTTTTTAAAATCCTTTGTGATATGAACATCACCTCCATGCAGACCTATATCAGATAACACTTTTTCCAATGCTTGAAGAGCATCCTTTCTATTTTTTTTGGGACAAAGTTTCCAAGCAAATCCAATATACAAAAATACCAATTTCTCAATAATTCGACATAGACCATGCAATGAGCATATGTGAACATTACATAGTGGAATGTCAAGAATGGCCTTGAAGTCAGGGTCAACTTTATCTCTATTAGGTGTTCTCTTCCACCATTTGGAATCCATTACTTGAGCTGATTCTTTGCAGTAAAGACAAGGAGACTTTGAGTTGCCTCCTTTACTAACGTTATACATGCACTTAAGTGTTTTAAGATCCCCCGCCATGTGCCACTCTACTTGAAAATCACCTTTTCCTGCAACATGGAGATTCTCTCCTCGCACTTGTCTTTTATTTATTCTTGGTATTTCCGTGTGGTGAAACACCCAATCTAGTGTTTCATGGTCTTCTATCTTTACCTGTGATTATAGAAAACAAAAGTCTTACTATAAAAGATTTGAAAACAATGACTAAAATCAAGTACGAAACAAAAAAATGATCATACCTGGAACGAGCCTAACCACCATATGTGTTTCTCTGACTGCACACTAAAATACTTCGAACTCGCTTCAGTCAATGATGTATCAAGTGCTCCATTCATCAATGTAATAGTAATCCTTTCCATTTTCTTTTCCTTTACAACCTCACACTCATCCAGTTTGATAACAAATTTCAAAATGCCTTTGCACTCCTCAAATGTTATTCCATAAAACTCAACCATTCTTCTTTGAAGTTGTTGTAGATCTACAAATATATTGTTCCAAGGGTCATACACAGTGGTTCCTTTACCACCATGAAATATTTCTTCAATATGCTTGTCAATCTCATAGTCTTTTTGTAACATGAATCGTGGAAGTGTGGCAGTATCCATGTAAATATTTTGAAAAAGTGCAATCATCAAGTTCAGTGATGGATTCTTTATGAGAGGCCTGCACACGTCGTCAAAAGAGATGCGGAATCTTCGGGAAACAAAAAAAAAAACTAAGGAGATATTTAATGCAAAATCGTGTTAGTTAGACAAAAGATTATCTTATTCCTTTCTGAACTGACAGTTCTGTAGTCCTTACTGACAGTTCTAAGCCACGTTTTCGTATTTTACTATTTTTGAGGTCTTTTAGGAGAGAAATAAATCAAAAAATAGTGAATTTCTTACAGGGCCCCAAAATGAGCTCCCTTTTTCCCTAATGGAACATTACCCATTCATACTTATTATTATAAGCGATGATGTGCAATATTATTCCACCTTCTTTTTTGTGCAATGCCCATGTGTCCCACACATTACTAGCATGTAACTCCCACGTATGAGTATGTAAGCATCCCACGTATTGCCATATGTAAGGGTTGTTAATAAGGATACTCCTAGAGAGATGGCCAATGTCATTTAGTGCTACGTGAAATTGAGTTAGATATCTTGTTTAACCTGATTAAGTGGTAGGAGCAAGAGTCCTATCTGGACTCTAATGAAACGATGTATATCCCAACAAGGGATAGTGAGAAGGTTAGGCCATTGGCCAAAGAAAATGAGATAGGAAAGTCCAAAATATTGCAAAAGCTACCAGAGCGCAAACAGAGCTAATCACAGGAGTCATCAATCCTAATGTCATGGATAAATTATTTTTTACGAGGCTGAAAGTCAACAAGGAAGGAATGGTGTTGTACAAGGATACCTCACGCAACCTCTATATAATCATTCATATTCCTAGAGACATTCAAGGATCATTTCGATTCCCTAGTGAGCAAGTGTTACCAACACACCACTAATTAAACAACATATGTTGATGAGGAAGGTAGCGTTTATAGCCCATGACTTGCCAAGGAGGTAAGAAATATAGAAATATCTAGGTAGGGGGAATTACACCACCCCTAGCCTATTAGACCAAAAGAGGAGAAAGGAAAGTGAGAACCTCTCAAGAGGAAATCACTTCAAGAAGAGGCAAGAATTTTCATTCTATAGTTGCAAATAGGATGTCAACTTTTGGATTCCTTACTCAACGAAACCAATCAAGGAAGAAAGGATGAGAGAAAGAAATACCGTCCAAAGAGAGGCAACACCTCTCAAAATAACAAGGGGAACCACTCCCTTAGACACCAAAGTAGTAGCTCAAGGAGCATGGGAACTCGAGAGACTACCCAATTATGAATGTAGAGCCATGAGCCTACCTGTGGTTAATAAGATATTGATATTGGAATACCCTATGACCAATATGCTCCTAGAACCTTTACCAAATTCATCAAACGGAATGCCAGCCTCCTATATGGGTATAAAGGACTATCTTATGGACCATTACCTCCTAGAGCTAAACCAAGATACGTAGCCTTCATGGCTATCTTTCCATCCTACCAGCTAACTTATCTAGTCAGGTTGCCTCTACGCATCTCTAGCACAAGCCTCTCTCACCACCGCATCGTCATGTCATGTTAGCTCCGTGCACCACCTTGTCTTCCGATTGGTGCGTTGCTTCAATCGGTAACAACTGAGATCAAGCGTATCAGCATTAAGTTACAATCCAAACGCAAAATTAGCCCCAACGACATGCACTGAGTCACCACCTATGCTGTTGCATGTACCTGCTATGCTAACAATCAAAGACCCTATTGACATGTGAGCGACGACTTGCTACCTGCTACTGATAGTCAATGACCTACTACTGATAGTCAGCGACCTGCTATTGCTGAAAATTGACAACATGCTACATTGCTGACTTCTTGGCCCTACTTTCTCAAAGTCAACTATCGAGTCAGTTGTCGGAGTCAGTTTCCTCACTTAGTTGTCAGAGTTAGCTCTCGGAATAGCTGCCGAAGTCAGTGTAGTCATCTACTATCAGAATCAGTTTTTGGAATATGATCTTGTTCCACAGTTATTCTCATGCATATCTACTTCTGGGAGGGCTCATTACTTAAACCATTTGGGATTAATCTTTGCATTAATCATTTATTTTCTTGTAAAGGGACTAGACACTGCCTCTCTAAGGTAAGACCATCACTAATGGCTACCAAGATAGATAAATTTGGAGTTACAATCTTTCATACATGGCAAACCAACATATTATTTACGTTAATGAAAAAGGGGTTGTGGAGCATTGCCAATGGGAAGGAGAAGAAGCCTACCACCAGGGAGGGAGAAACATTGTGGGTTAGCAATGATGGGAGGCTCTTGCCATAGTATTGGGCTTAAGTGATCAATTTATCCATCACATAGATAGAAAAGGCACTTCAAATGAAGCTTGTGAAGAGTTGGACACATTGTTTGGTGCTCAAGCTAAGAGCTCCAAGATAGGCCTTCTAATTCAATTCTTTGAACTTAAGTTAAACAGGGGAGAGCCTCTTTCCTCTCACTTAAATCTGATGAGAAGCCTAACCAAATAGCTTGCGGGGATTAATTTAACTACGGAAGAATATGTATGTATTGCATTTTTGTTAAAAAGTTTGCCGATGGGGACTCTGGCAACATAGTCACCATCCTCACCTACTTTCCTTCTCCAAAACTAGCTGACATCACAAAACTAGCTGATAATCTTTTCCTCTTTTGGAAGAGGAAAAGATTATCAAAAGGAAAAACACCATGAGCACCGCTTTGCCTATATTTCAAGATGAAGCCTACTTCACAAAGAAGCACTTCAACAAGAGATCAAAGACAACATTCAAAGAAAAAGGAGAGAGTAAGTGCCACTTTGAGAGAGATTGTTACACCAAAAAGAGGCTATCTTCAAACTTGGTGGAGGACAAAGATAGAGAACTTGCTGATGTTGTGGCCTCTCATGAGGCCAATTTTGTTGACATTGATTGGGCCCTCTAAGTTTTCATATGGATCCTAACTCATATGTACTGCCAATGCAACTAGAGTGAGTTTCAAGTTGGGGTCATATGTGTTGTTACTGCTACTGAGAGTGGGCAAGCCATGAAGCTTCCCATAGACTACTACCAAGGTTGTACATGATCAATTTGAGGGAGATATTATTGGATAAAATTGATGAATACTTGGGAATGAGGGATAATATATGAAGCATAATCTTAGGGAAAATGTGTGGAAAGGTCAAATGTGTAATCACCAAGCAGTAAACTCTCAAAAGGATTCATCCAAGTAGGTGGAAGAAACTCGTGGGGAATCAAGTAGGTGAGAGATTATGGGTGAGAAAATATAGCTAATTAATAGCTCACTTTATGGGCTAGAATCAGGGAGAGAATGTGGGAGCATCCCATTAGTGATTTAAGCAAGATTAGGGTTACCTAATAAGATGTACTCTAATCCTATATAATGAGGCTCACATTTATGAATAAATAACTCTCACATTTTATATCATTATGCTGGTCATTTGCTAATTACTTTGGTTATGCTAATCACTTAATTATGTGCATGCTTTTTCAACATGTGCAAAAATTACGAGACCACTATGTGACCTATTGGTATGTTTTGTGTGGACTAAAGAATGCAAAGAGTCATTCTATAAGCTCAAGGAGGACTTGATAGCAACTATGATTCTCAAAGCATCAAGGTGGCATGTCATCTTCCACCTACACACACAGATGCATCAATTTAGTCTATAAGGTACATACTAGCTCAACTTGGAAAAAATAACATGGAGTTCCTTATTAGTTATGCTAGTATACAACTCAATGATCTTGAGAAGAACTACACCACCATAGAGAGGGAAGGCTTAGCACTGATTTATGTGGTTAAGAAAATTTTTCACTATATTTTGGTGAATGAATTTATTTTCTTTGTGTACCATCAGGCTTTACTCTATATTATGAACAAACCATGTGCCATAGGGTGAATTACTTGGTGGTTATTACTATGCCTCTGTGCTAGATAAAGCAATTGTGGGTTGCTTCTTGCAGCTCCAACTCACTATAGCACCTCCCATGCTAAATATGTATGTGAGTCTATGTACTATATATCTCACCTTTTGTGACCTCTGACCTCCTCAATGGTTGTGGGTCACTACGAGATCCTTGAGCTCTAGCATATGGCGGTACATACCTATCCTTACACCTGTAACATTTTTATGCTTTCTTATCTTGTGCATACCCAATGAACACACATTTTTCAGATTTTGGATCAAATATCACATCTCTAGTAGCGAGAACTTGCTTTATCTCTAGTAGCGAGAACATTTTTCAGATTTTGGATCAAATATCACATCTCTAGTAGCGAGAACTTGCTTTATCTCTAGTAGCAAGAACATTTTTCAGATTTTGGATCAAATATCACATCTCTAGTAGCGAGAACTTGCTTTATCACTAGGTTGTAACATTTGTATGCTTTCCTATCTTGTGCTAGCATACCCAATGAACACACCTTTTTCAGATTTTGGATCCAACTTCCTCCTCCTCTCATTTGGTACATACACATAAGCAATACATCCAAAAACTTTGAAATGTCTAATGTCAGGCCTAAAACCTATCATCCTCATCTCAAGAGTACTCTCATATATGGTAGCTATAGGTGTCTTATTTAAGATGTACACCATTCGCCACTTCACCTATCACTCTATTCTTTCTCTCAGCAACCCCATTTTGTTGAGGGGTATACCTATATGTGAGCTGCCATCTAATTCCATGTCCTCTTAAGAACTCATCAAATGCATGTGAGGTATACGCACCACCACCATATGTCCTTAAACATTTGATCATATTTCTTTTCTAAAAGTGCTTTGAACTCTTTAAATTTACCCAATTCTTCACTCCTCTTTCAATAAATAAATCCATGTCATCGCTATAGTCATCAAATAAATGTAATGTAGTACCTGCTCCCATTATTGATTGTGTTTGATTAGGACCCCAAATATTACTATGCACAACCTCAAGTGGTCTCCTGCTTACCTGGCCTTCTTTGGGAAATGGAAACTGACTTTATTTCTCAAATTGACATGCATCACATACATGTGAACTTTGATCATACTTGAATCTATGCAAACCACCCACAATACCTTTAGTTTGCATAGATTTCAGCTTTTATATGTTTACATGACCAATCCTCTTTAGCCACATATCAATGTTTGGCACTATCCCATGACTCTGAGAAAATGTTTGGCACTATCCCATGATTGATTGTGAAAAAACATGGTTGACTTCAATTCCGATATGCTTGCATCCAGATTAGGCAATCTCCCTTACTTTTTATCTTTGGCAATCAATTTATAGCCATGCTTAAAGTCCTCAATGAAGAATCTATACTCATTGAATCTCACCTATAGTCCTTGTTTTACCATTTGTCTAACCGACACCAAACTTTTTGTAATAGATGGCACATACAACACCTCAGACATGGTTTTCACTCTGCCATGATGCATTCTCAATGATACACTACTAACATTAGTAATAAGATGTTGCATATCATCATTAGTAGCAACATATCCCTAGGTTTGTGTAGGCATCATGTTATCAAACCACTCTCCACCATGACATGTCATGTGGTTTGATGCACATGAATCCATATACCATGTTTCATCACTCTCTTTATATGACATCATAGTGCCCATCACCAACTTCATAGCAAACAAATGATCTGTATGTCCATAGTTACCATGTTGCACTCTACCACCACATAGATCATTATGCTTTTTGAAATAATCTCTAGCCATATGTCCAAGTTTAGCACAATAGTGATACTCAATGCCATGCATATTCTAATGTTGTGATTGCCAACAACCTCTACCTCAAGATCAAGATCTCCCTCTGGCAGCATGAGGGTAAAAACTGCTACCACCACGTGCACCAAATTAGGGATGTGAATCTTGTTATTGTTGTGGTGGCCTATCATTCCAACCACATCCACATGTATGTTCTCTTAAACTAGATCTCCCCCCACCTCTAGTACCTCTTTGAGTGTAAAATGCCTCATCCTTTGCATGCCCACTGGTACTAGATGATGTACCTAATCCAAGCTTCGTTTCCTCCATAATAAGCAAAGAGGCCAACTTAAAAAAAAGTGGGGGATCACCACCTCTAACCCTAATAGAGGTTTCAAATGCCTTGTAATCTGTTCCCATACCATTCAATGTAATAGAAACCAAATCATCATCTTCCATAGGTGCACCAATAGATGCAAGTACATCCACATTATCCTTTAATCTCTTGCACATATTCATTTATGTTCGTGTTGTTCCGTGTCACACTATGTCTCTTTTGTTTGCTAGGGCTCCATCGGGCTTAATAATATATAATGGCTAGCTTCTCCAAGCTTAGTAGCTCCAGAAGATGATATTCCAATGCTTAAATCAGCTCTAAGATCTTTAAAGTTTGCACACTGTCATTATTGCAATTATGCTAATTTTCTCTCTATGCTGCCAGCTACATAAAGTTTGTTTTTGCTTATTGTACTTTGTTCCAACTCATAATCACTTAGCTAAGACATTAAACATGATGTTTAGTAGCTATAGAAGTGGTTTAACACAATCTCATTGACCATTTGATATTGTGGGTTTTATGAAGATGCCTACACACAGACCTCCTACTCCGAATGACAATGGCACAGATGGCCACTTCTGAGCTAGGATTTAGTAGCATTCCACAACTCCAATGAAATTCTTCTTTCTAATACACTCTTAAATGTTCTCATACATCATCAAAGACTTGTTATTGCATACACTATTGCTCAATGAAGCAAGCTTATCCACACCACAGTTCCAATGGTGATGAGCTTCAAAACCAAAATTTTATGTTGCTTGGCGCACCCAAACTTTGCCTCAAATCTTCTCCAAATCACCTGCAATCCACATAGAATAGATAGTACTACTCACCAATAGTGCCAAGCTCTTAGATTTGTTGAGTTCAGTGTGCTTAGCTCCACAAGGCTTCATAGCTTCAATGGCTTTCTTCACAGCTTCTTCTTCCCAACTTTTTCCCTCTTTCTCACAAAGCCTAGAATGAGAGCAACCTATGCTCTGATACCATGAAAAGAGATAGAAAGAGGAGGTAATAGACACATTGAAACGCTAATAGCTCTCATTTCATCATCTCACACCATAAGTAGAGAAGAACCATAGGTTTCATCCATTCTATTCCACAAAACATCACTACATAATGATAAGTTCACACTAAATAAACCTAATAATAATGTCCACACACTTGGCTAGTTAGGCATGGCCATTAGTATCCACACACACTACTAGTCTAGTGCACACACTAACGCTACTAGTCTAGTGTCCACACATTAACTCTATCCACAAGATGAGCTTATATTCTCAACAATAGTCATACCTAAGATCATTATATGAGCAATCTAAGATCGCGAAACACCTAAGTATGGTAGTTCTAGACAATATAGGTTTTCAATAACCTAAGGCTGATAGTGGTAGTTATGAGGACCCTACCTCCTAAATATACTATAAACTTCAATAAAAAGGTGTTCTTATTTGGGTAAAGTGACTTAGAGTGACTCAATTGGGGCCTCACCCTATGATAACCTAAGCAAAGGTTATCCCACAAGATTCAAATATTGACTAGGAAACACCCTTGTCTAAGAAAAGAGGGGGATTCCTCCAGATTATCACCAATCCTAGTGTTTTCCTCTTCAAACTCTATGAAGGGATCAGCACAAGAAAGTAACCCACCAACATAAAAAATTGAGGAGGAAATCTCCAAGACTCTTTATTAAACTATGGTAAATCTAAGATATTTTCAACTTATGTAATCTAATCAAGCCTTTATTTTCCTTACCATAAACATTTATCAGATCTAATGGCCATGCCTAACCCCATGTGGCCCATGGGTTAACCACCAACCACATAGACATGGGATCCATGTTCAATTTAAAGGGAGGGGGGTTATTCCTAGGTACAAAGAGTTTCTCACCCTGGCCCCCTAATAGTAGTTGGCACTTCAATAGACATAAAAATCAAGCATGCTATCAAATAAAGAGATTCTTTAATCATACATGCTTAACCGTCATCCCGCCATGGATTTGATCTTTGGTTACCACCACCAATGGTCTACCATGATCATCATATCTTTCCTATCATATACCCTAGGTTCACAATCAGAATGGTTGGTGGTGATCATGCCACTCCCTCACCTATGCATGGATTCACCTACTGCTACCATGATGCCATGGAGGACATATTCCCTCTGACACTCCCCATATTTTCTATAGATACCTCCTACCTTGTCCTTCCCCTAGACATACTAGAAGCTCACCCATGTTTGAGTGTGTGGGGTCAAGGTCCCAGTCCACTATCACCACATGAACCACCCCTGGGCACAACTTACATGAAATAACAACCCATGTAGTACCTCCATAGACTCCACATTCTCTAGTGCTGCAGGGTTTTCCCTATGCTACTGATTAATTAAAAATTTTATCAAATTCATGAATAAGTATTTAATTTAAAAATTAAAAAATCATTTACCTACAAGCAAGAGATCATAGTCACAGCAATTCTTTCCAGCATGGAATTTCGTATCTGATGTTGGAGTTGACAAAATGGTTCAACTTTTTAAATTTTATCCTTTTGATACCCATTCAAGATCTAGTTTAACCCATGACCTCAGTCAAGGGGGCCCACATTCAATCTAAATATTCAATCCTATACTTTTTCCCATCCGAAGGGTTTGTATGTCTATTTAAGTCTTAACCATAAGACCTTACCGATTCAGACTACATTTCCTTTGATCCAAATAACTTTACAACCTTTAATTGTTCTTCATGGTCCTTTTCTCAATCTTAGGAATAATTATCTAATCTATTAACATTATTAAGCCATCTTCTCTCTAAGATTCTTCTTTGATCTAAGATTAAATAATGGTCATGCACGTACATAATGGTCTTGAAAAAAAATGAAACTAAAGCAATTTAAATCAACTGCCTCTTTAATACATCAAACACGGCCCTCAATCCTTCTATGTTAAAAAAAAGTCATCATTTTACTTTCTCTCTCTAGATTATTCAACCAATTTTCTTTCTAAATACTTATTCCATTTTTTCTCTATATTCATTATCATCTTAACTTAACCAAATTTGTTTCTCAAAATCAATCTTGTATATGAGGCTATACTAGTCTCTACACATATGGTCATCCTCTCTCTATATTTATACCTTCTCTCACTAAAAGTTAGTACTATAGATAGACTTTCCTTAAGTTATTAGTCTCTCCTTTCTTAATTTTCACACTTCTCCACATGCCTCCACAAGCTTGGCATGTGTTATATATCTTATTTTACTAGAATTACCAAGCCATGTAGATAAGGCCCACTCCTATTTTATGACTCATCACACTAGTTCTAAGTATATTAAGCACTATAACCCATACTAATGTATTTATATATCTTACACATGGTATATTTACAATGAACACTCTATAGCCATTTAAATGGTAGTGATGTGTGGACGTAGGCTAATAATTGGTCAAGGCACTTTTTCCCTCTTTAGGAGGTTTTTCCCTCTTTAGTGATGTGTGGACGTAGGCTAATAATTGGCCAGGGAACTTTTTCCCTCTTTAGGAGTTTTTTCCCTCAAGCATATGTATGCACTCTTATGAGTGTGTGTAAGTTCCCTTATCATATTACTTCACTTGTACTTCACTCATTCTCATCAATCTACTTTGAGTTTTGTGCTTCCATCCATCTCTCCTTGCTTGCTATATCTATGTGTGTGTTGCTACTTTGATCTCCACTCCAACAATTGGTATCAGAGTAGGCTCCTCTTGGCTCTCACCCTCTTATCATCTTTTCTTGGAGTTTCTCTTTTGATTATCTCTGATTGAGCTATCATCTTAGGTGGAGAAAGTATACCCTATAGTGTGCGATTACTTATGTTACTACGTTAACAGAGTTTTTGCTAATTTCGGAGGGTTTCAAGTATGTTTCGGGGCTTGTTTGGGAGAAGCTTGATGAGGAGCAACTACCCATCATGTTCCTATATGATGCACCATGTATTGGCATTGAGGCACACCATGTCTCACCCAATATAACAGCATAATATAGGTACTTTGGATGGCAATTCGAGTTCTAATGTAACTATGGCATCTACCTCCTTATCTCCCATAGTGGAACAAACAAAGTGGGATGGTAGGGATGCATAGGTACATGTATTAGTGGCACTTTCAATGAAAATGGTCATTATTCATAATATTTGCTGATGTAAAACTATGAAGCATGCTTGGGATATACATGTTGTGCTTTACCAAGTGCGTAACAAGACACGACTGGCCTACTTATGTAAGTAGTTAGAGTTTAATAAGGGAGATTTAATGGATGAGTTCCTCAAGGATTAAAGATCTCAAGGGAGCAACTAGCATGTATTGATGAAGCATATCGGGTTAGTTTTTTGGTGTCTACTGTTCTCACAGCTTTGCATGATTCATACTAGGGTTTTGCATGTACACTTCCTCTAATGTTGAAGGGTAACCCCAATGCCCTTACTTTTTATGAGTTAGTTGCAATTCTCTTGCAAGAAGAGAGAAATCTCGGCAAAATTAAACTAGTAAGTGTGTGGGAGATCATGCATTTTCTCTACCAATCAAAAAGGTAAAGATAAAGGCAAAGCATTTTCTCAGAACAACCTAGTCTTCTAGAATGGATGTTGAGAAGGGAGGGTGATAAGCCTAAGAAGAAAGGAAAATGTAAATACTATCTCAGAAGCCAGTTCATTACATCAATGAATGTAGAAAAAGGTTCGAGAAGGAGAAGAAGAAGATTCAAGTATGGCTATATGGTTGATTTACATAAACACCAATGAACTATGCATAGGATGATGGGAAATTCATTGTGCACTATAGTTATAATCCTTTTGTCCATGATGTATGTATGTGAGTGATAGATCAATATTTCTATGGTACTTTGATAGTGGTACTAGAAAGCACATTACTTCTTAGTATTATTTATTTTCCTCACTTGAGTTTTTGCCTCAAGGAGGAATAATCACATGTGTAAACAACTCCTCGTATCCAATAAAAAGAGTTGGTAAGGTTTTTATCACCACATTAGGAAATTTTTGAGCTCATTTTGGAGCCCTGTAAGGAAGTTTGACCGGAATATTCCCTCCAAAAAGAGGCACTAGATAAAATTTTTGCAAATGGACTCCAAATTTGTCGGACCTCACATATTTAGATTCTACTCTTCAAAAGCTATCCATTGATATATAACACGATAGGGTTCGGAGAAGGGACAAGATAGATACCTAGAAGATTCCTTTTTGCCTAGGAAAGATTCACGTTACGACAAGATAGATACCTAGAAGATTCCTTTTTGCCTAGGAAAGATTCACGTAACGTGAATCTTTCCTAGGCAAAAAGGAATCTTCTAGGTATCTATCTTGTCCCTTCTCTCCGAACCCTATCGTGTTATATATCAATGGATAGCTTTTGAAGAGTAGAATCTAAATATGTGAGGTCCGACAAATTTGGTGTTTGTTTGCAAAAATTTTATCCAATGCTCCTTTTTGGAGGAAATATTCCGGTCAAACTTCCTTACAGGGCCCCAAAATCAGCTCAAAAATTTCCTAATGGTGTAAATAGTGGGACAATCACTCTCTCAGAAGTTTTATTTATGGTAGGCATCAAAAATAACTTATTGTCAGTATCTCTAACATTTCTAGGGTAGGCCTAGTGGTAAGATTTGTTGATATAACAGGTGTACAGTTCATGACTAGAGGAATATGGTATTTTGTACTCTAAGACATGGAGTTTATAGGTTGGAAAGGTATGAGAGATTGGCATAGAATTCGTGTTCAATTACTACACATGTGCTATGAGTGATACAAAGCTATGGCATGCTCGCTTTGGTCACTTAAATTTTGGTAATTTGTTGCACCTTAAAAGGCAAGAGATGGTGTCCAAGTTACGAAAGCTTAAAGACCCTATCAAACACCCCTCTCAAACATATATGTTAGGGGTGCACTTTGGGAAAGATACAATAGGCATCATTCCAAGAGATGGATCAATTACAGTTATCTAGAAATTACAACTATATATAGTGATATATAAGGTCCCATGAGGACACCATTGATCAGGGGATATCTCTACTTTGTGAGTTTTATCGATAACTACTCTAGGCACACTTAGTTGTATCCATTGAAGGCAAAGTTAGAGGTTTTTACATGCTTTATACCCTTTGTTTCTATAGCTAAAAATGTTTCTACATGTAAATTTGATACATGGTGGAAAGAGGCATAGTACCTTATAGTGCCTCAATGCATAGTACCTTATACACCTCAACAAAATGGTGTGGTTGAGAGGAAGAACAAATCTCTCAGATAGATGGCATGTTGCATGGTTAAAGGCTAGGATTCGCCTCATGTATTTTGATTAGAGGTAATTATGTGTGCCACTTATATGCTAAACAACAAATGTCCCACCAAGACCTTGTAGACAATTACTCCTTATGGGGGAGATTGGAATGGTAGAAAGCCCCCGCTATGGCTCATTTACATGTTTTTAGTTATTTTTCTTATGCTCTTAGGCAGCCTAAGCAACAACTATTCAATAAGCTGGATGATAATATTGTAAATTTTATTTTTGTGGTATACAGCTCAAAAAGAAAAGGCTATAGACTCTACCATCCAACCACAAACTAGAAGTGAGTAGAAATATTGTCTTTGTTGAGAACCCAAATCCAACCACACAAACTAAATTTTGGTGAGTAGAGATATTGTCTTTGTTGTTGATAACTCAATTCAGCCCGTGCTTTTATGTTTTAAAAAAATAGCAAAATATATACTCACAAGATTTCTTGATACACTCCTGAATGCCAGGCTTGTAGCAAATAAAATGCTCAAAAAGGTGTTATAAATCAATCCATACCAATTGAAAATCAGCTCAAATTTCAGCCCACAAATCAGCCTATTGAGGATGAGAAAATTATGGATGATGTAGTGGATGAGGAAAGGGCAGCCATACATATATCCAA
The DNA here is from genome assembly GCF_041138505.1 of Cibotium barometz. Classification (NCBI taxonomy): domain Eukaryota; kingdom Viridiplantae; phylum Streptophyta; class Polypodiopsida; order Cyatheales; family Cibotiaceae; genus Cibotium; species Cibotium barometz. Next base: position 21,216,737 of record NC_141106.1, read on the forward strand.
GAATATGCCAAAACGGTTGTGTAGACATTGCAGGATAGCAAATTGAGTAATCCTTTACCTAGTAGGACATGTGCAATTTCTCATCATGCATATTAATCTTTTGTGGATCATGCTTATTGTTGCTAGTATTATGCAATGAAGAGAAACCTATTTCCTTTGAGGAAGCATAGTAAAATGATCATTGGGGATGCATGCCATAAAGGATGAGTACGACTAAATCCTAAAAAAATGACACTTGTTATTTAGCAAAATTCCTTAATGGTAGTAAGGCCATTGTTGGTATGAAGTGGGTTTATAAGCTTAAGCAGCATAAAGCTGATGGTAGCATCGATTGCTACAAGGCAAGGTTTGTTTCACAAAGGTTTATGCTCAAGAGAAGGGCATAGATTATGATAAAACCTTTGCACCCACATCTCATATGACTATGATCACGTGTATTATTGCATTGGTAGTGCATCATGGTTGGAATATGTATATCAGTTAGATATTAAAACTACCTTTTTAAATGGCGACTTGCATGAGGAGGTTTATGTATCTTAGCCTCACGGTTTTGTTCAGAAGGGGAAAGAATCTAAAGTACGTAGGTTAACAAAAGTAAGCTCCAAAAGCATGGCATAAGAAGATAAACACCTACTTGGTTGCAAATAGTTTTTGTAATAGTCCAACTGAGAGTACTATGTAAAGAGGAGTAAAGATAGTTTTTTGGTCATCATTTTATACATTGATGATATGCTACTTACAAGCCCTAATAAGGAGAATATTTTTAGCCTTCAAGGTTGAATTACATGTTTCATTGACATATTTAGGCTTGTTGGCATTATTATTTGGTCATATAGTTTATGCAGCGTGGCGATGCTATTGCGATGTTACAGTCAAAGTACATACAAAGACTGCTTACATGGTTTGGTCTTGAAGATTATAAGACTACTTACAATAGTCTTATAATGGTTTGGTCTTAAAGATTGTAAGACTACTTACATAGTTTGGTCTTGAAGATTGTAAGAGTGCTTACATGGTTTGGTCTTGAAGATTATAAGCATGTTTCTATTGCTACCCCAATAGAGAGAAGTGTTAGCCTTAGTCTCCAACAGGATGTAGGTGAACTATTTGATGAATTAATTTATCAGTGATAGCTATGAAGCCAGACATTTAATTTGGGGTGAGCAAGTTTATCCATAGTCTCAAAAGTAAGAATTTGTTAAGAATTTGGATACTTATAAGGCACTCAGTCCCTTAGCTCATTCTATGCTAAGGGGGTGATGTTCGGCTGCATGCTTTCAATGATTTTGATTAGGCTGGGTTATGACATGCATCCACTAGTGTCTTTTTCTTTCACCTTGGTGATTCATATATATCATGACTCAGAAAGAGGTAGTTGATAGTGGCTACTTTGAGTTGTGAAGCTAAGTACAACAAGGAATCTTTTACAGAGTGATTGTGGAGTGTGTATAGCTCGGATGCCTTTTGGTAGATCTTGGTGTTAGACAGTAGTCTCCCACCTCCATCTTCACTAACACCTAGATGCATTAGCCATGTTGTGAGGAGCCCAATGTTTCATGCTCGCACAAAGCACATTGAGGTGCATTATCATTGTGTCAAGGAGAGGCTCATTTTGAGATATTAGCCTGGCTTATATCTCTACACACAACAATGTGGTAGATATATCAAATGAAAAGGATAACATACTCCCATTGAATGATGAAGCTAATCATTGAATGATGAAGCTAATCATGAACCATCCAAACTCCAAAATAATGGCCCTCCAACCACATGGGATACCAATGTCAATTGTGAGGCTAGCCCTAAATCCTCCTGGGTCAAAGGGAACCATCCAAACTCCAAAATAGTGGCCCTCCAACGACATGGGATACCAATGTCAATTGTGAGGCTAGCCCCAAATCCTCCTGGGTCAAAGGGAAGATTAACAACTAGCCCATCCTCATAGTTGTAATGTGAATCCGACACTGAAAATATCCACACAATGAGCTCGTGGGCTGGAATGTTAAACCGTCTTGGCACAAAAGAACCATCGTTTAGGCCAAGACTAGGATGTGTTGTAGGTCTAAATGTCTAGCCACATAAGAAAAAACCATCCATTGCAAATGGCAAATGATGCACCCACCAAAGATAAATGTCGTCCGAAAAATATAGGGTCATATCAATAATCATAGGAACCCAATGCACATAGCCCATAGTCAGCATCATGCAAAATTACATGGGAATCAATGCCATCGTGCTCGATGTAGCACAACTCAAAACATTCGAGGCACGATCCACTATATCCATGTATGTATGGATATGATCTAAACTATGCACCAAATCCTCATGTGCTCTGTGTGTGTGATTCTCCAAGGTAACAATATGATCAACGGGATCATCATAAGCGCCATCGTCTCACTAAAGACTAACAACTTATCCACACATGATAGATCATGTCCATGTATGTATGGACATGATCTAAACTATGCACCAAATCCTCATGTGCTCTGTGTGTGTGATTCTCCAAGGTAACAATATGATCAACGGGATCATCATAAGCGCCATCGTCTCACTGAAGACTAACAACTTATCCACACATGATAGATAAGTGGAACCATCATCTAGAAAGTCACTAACCCTGGAATCTCCAAGATCACTGAAGTAATTCTCATAGGTAGGGTCTATCTCCATCAATACTGGGGATATGAGCAACATGTGTAAACTCCATGCTAATGAGTGCAACCCTATATTTCCTTCATTGCATTGGTATCAGAGCCATGATCCCTTTATTGTATTGGTATCAGAGCCATGATCCCTTTATTGTATTGGTATCAGAGCCATGATCCCTTCATCGCATTGGTATCAGTGCCATGATCCATTCATCGCATCGGCGATCTTGATGTTTTGTTAGAGAATGGTTAAGACTTAATCGTTTTTAGATTAAGTTTTACACAATTTTTTAGATTTTGATTTTTTTTATTTTGAGAGGATTAGTAATGAGATTAACTCTTAATCTCTTGGCTTTGATCTCGATATTTGATTAGAGAATGGTTAAGACTTACTCATTTTCGAATTAAGTTTTACACAATTTTTTAGATTTTTATTTTCTTTATTTTAAGAGGATTAGCAATGAGATTAACTCTTAATTATTTTTTAGTTTATGATAATCATCATTTTCAAAAACCCTAATCTACACAATTTCTTGATAATCTTCTTGATTAGTATTCTTAAATCTTTATAAATATTGGTTATTTCTTATAAGAATCTGGTTTTTTTAAGAGAAAATATTACAAACTTCAAGAAAACAGTGGATATTACTAAAAATTTATGCAAACAAGATTATTAAATCTTGGTGATAATAGTACAAGATTATGCCAATAGTTTATTGATTAAGAGCCATTAAGATAGTTTCTTAATCAATAAAATGACTAACATTAATCAATAAAATGACTAACATTAAGAATCAATGCTAATCTTGTGATTAGTGTGGAACATGACAAATCAGAAGCAATAGTTTATTAATCAAGAAAGTGATTTATAACAATTATTAGTGTTAATCAATGTGATTAGTACTAATCAAAAGAATAAGATTACATCACACATTATTATATCAATAATTTTTGTACAAATTTTTAATTTGGTTGAAAAATCTCAAGTCCTTAAATACATATATCATCTATAAGCATGTCTAGACATCCCTTGATAAACCCTATCTCTGAGAGACACATCATGATACTTCAATCCTATGAGCTAGAATATAGTAGCAAAGAACTCTTTATAGGTCCTACAATACTCTTTAAGATCATGCCTTAAAGGTCCATAAAGTTTAATCTCCGAGACTATGTGTGAATTAAAATCATTGCAAGTTAGACATTCTCCGACCACACTCTGTTAATCATGGCGTTGTACCATTGTTGTCCCTGAAGAATACGAGTAGCAAAGTAAAGCTCTTCATAATGTCAAGAAAGAGAAGCAACATGCACCTCTAATCCTACATTAGATTAGAGATGCTAGAAGGTGAATGCGATTATGACTCGAGAGATAACCCAAGAATCTTGAAAAGATAAGGTCGAACCATCTGTTGTGGGCCGTCTGAAAGGAAACCCAGTTAAATATTGTAAGTTTCATCTCCAAAAGGTAATCTGCACTTTGATACCAAATATCAAACCCCTACCCTTCAATAAATCTATAAATCTATAACAAAAGATTACTATAAGTGTAGCCTGCATCCCACTCAGGGCCCCAATGTATCAATATCCTAACATTCGGCTATCCAAAAACTTCTCCTGTGATTGAACTGGAATAGACCGTACAATTGGAAATGAACATGATTCTACCAAGTAAAATTCTTCTTATCCCACTAAGCAGAACCCATCGATGGTCTCCCCGAGGCTCAATACGATGTCCTGCTCTTCAATTATGAAGATGACCAATTCTACTGAAATTCGCTAATTCTTTAAGTCTAAATCTAATTCCCATTTATACCAAGTGTCTTTTTTTTCAATAGATTAGGTCTCATGTTTGGAAAGCACCCATAATCTTGAGTCCACTGGGCCTCATGCTTTCCAAGTTTGATCTTGTTATGACTTTGACTAGATCCATAGACTCAGCCTAGCCCCGTCCAATCTCGTGGGTCTAGCCTTCTTCCCTCCACTAGGTCTATGGAGCCAGTGTGGACCCACACATCCATAAATGAAATTCCTTTTTTCATTACATATGCATAGAGTTCACTCACATACTCTATGGTAATATTTCATTTCATTTCATGTCACTCTATGTATCAAAATAAATATTGCAGATCACTACAAAAATGCACCAAAGTATCTCTTGGATTCCATGGTTGTGATCCTCACACCAAGAAGGTATGTAGGACCAATGTCCTGATTGGAGGAGCCCAACAAGTCTCACATCTGACTTCAACACCTGTGAAAAACATTCAAAGAATCCCCTTCTGATAGCCATCTACTCCCAAAATCATGAACACTACAAACATCAATGTTAGGAGTACCATATGGCTGATGTGTACATCCAAGTCACCAGACCTCCCCTACTTGATACACACCAGAACCCTCCTATCCCTCACATTGAGCATGTCAAGAGTGCACCCATGTCCAACTAAGATGGGTTAAGGTCTCGGGCGACCATCTTCATGATGACGAGTCTCTACTCAGATGACATATGTACGGCATAGCTCACCTGTGTGTATCTTCACAGGCTTCCACAAAAAATAATATTCTTAATGAATACAATTTCAAATAGTATATAACATGATTCATGAAATCATGCATCACACATGCATTCAAAACTTTGTAAACCATTGCAAGATCAGTGGGACATTCCTTGCTCTCTAGTTATAACTCTGATTTGAAATCCTAAATCTGTAATAATTTTAGCAAGATCTTCAGAATATCACAAGCCAATTCTAGTTTCTTGGGGATCTACTCAACTTTCTTAATGTTGGATCAACCCTTGGACTTCCATATTCCTAAAGCTCAAAATAAGATTTATGCCTTTAATTGTTAATTTTCTCGCCTTTGAAATTTAGAGAGAGAGTTTCTCATCTTTCTCTCTCTAAAACTATACTTCTAAATTTAATGAGTTTATTCTTTTTAAGGTTCCCTAAACTTGTATCAGAGATATAACTCTGCATTTTAAATAGGACACTCGAAATTTCTTGATTAAAGGTTAATTGAGGCTTTCTCTCTCTAAAATTATGCTATCTTTTAGAGAATCCGAAATAATATGGATAATCTAAATTTTATTTTAGAATTTAATATATCCTTAGTCTTAACGTTTCTTGATTAGAAGGTTATCTCGCTTTCTCTCACTAGAATACCTCTTTCTCTCTATAAATCTCCTTGGTTCTCTTTCTCTCTCTAGTAATTCCCTTGATTTCTAGCTTGGATATCTCTATTTAGTTATTTCTACATGTATTCAAAATCTCTTCCCACATATTCTCTCTCTAAGTTAGTGTAATTTATATACTCTCTAAAAATACACAACGACTATCCTAAAAATCAAACAAGCTTAGGGATTTGATGATTAATCCTAAAAAAATCTATTGATGGTTTTACTTACGATTTATGTACGCAAACTACTCATTTTGTAGCACTCTTTCTCTAAAATCTGGGTCCAATCCAAAATTCTTTCTCTAGCATTTTTTCCATATCTAGATCTAAACCTAATTGCACCTATAATTTTGAAATCCTAGATTTTTCTAAGCTCAACTAATACCATAAGTAATTTAATTTATGTATAAATACATTTTCTCTCTATAAAAATATGCCCAAGCTATTCCAAAATCTGCTCATACACATAGGCAACATAAGTTTAATATTTCTAGATTCTCCTATGGTCATCTAAGACCAATTCTTAATTGAATTCATACATATTTATATATTTTCTATGTAGAATTTAATTAGCTAATATGATTATTTAAATTCAAAAAATTTATGAAAATCATCCTAATCTATCATTTAATCTCCCATCCTAAGTATAAATTAATTCTAGCTTCAATTGGGAACTAGAAATCAATTTAAAAGGATATATATGCATGAAAATTTGACAAAAGGATAAACTAAGGTCTAAAACTATTTCTCTATTCTTGAAAACCTGTGTAGGAAAACTAAATTTAAATAAGAAGAGACTAAGGGTTGAATTGTCATAATTAAAATAGAAAGAGACTAAGGGTTGAATTATTATATAATCAAATTCAGTTTTTAAAACAAGAAAATAAGCATGAGTAACAATTTTTGGAAATAAGGTTAGTTGCAAGGTAAGGGGCACCCACTTTTGACAATTGGGCACTCTGAATGTAGCTTGAAAACATGCATCACCACAACGTAAAGGTCTAATCTCTCATGGTTAGGTTTGGAATTTTATATCATAGTGTTTGGGGCACATCATACATATAGTGGGTGATCAAATGGCATCCCTTGATCCGAAATACAAGCTCTTTTAGTAGGGAATGTTTCATTGCATGGAAGTTTTGGTGTTTGCACTATCCAACTTCCTTGACTACTATAGTATATGTCATACATAAAATTCTTAGTACTTCTACATCCTAAGTCCAATGACCATCCCATTTTGTACATGAAAAAGACACATTACATAGAGCGTAACTTGATTTATTGGGATTTTGTTTAGATGCGTATCTATTTTTTAAAATTATTTTTCTTCCACTTGATTTTCTAAAACAACATGTGATATTATATTTAAGATCTTGGCAAATACCTTCCTTTGCCAACAATGGGACATGTCTTGAGCAAGTTTGACCAGATAATGAAGGTCACTCAATGCCACTAGGATATGCTTCTCTACATCAGAGAAACATCAATAAAGTCTCCAAGAACACAGTCTTGAAGTTCTCCCAGGTCCTTATTAGGAGCCGTGCATTTAGACTTGAGATCTTGCCACCGCACGTGAAGGTATGACCTCTTCAAAACATTTCCACCACCATTATTTTTATGCTCTTCAGGCCAACACACAAATACCTCTTCAATGAAACACACAAACGCATGGATAAATAAACATTTTTTTAAAGCATTAGTCAGGATCTCATACCAAATGAAACATATCTAACATAAGATTCCACTTACTTGTTTGCTTGACTCTCGGTGTTCACCATGAACCTCTTCTAATATGGCACCAAAATGTTTTTTGTATTTCCATTAAATATATCATGTGAGATTTTCAAGAATAAGAGTAGTTTTCTAAGGTTCCATTTTAGTATGGCTTGGAAAAGTCAATGAAATGATAACCCTCCATATGCTTGCTATTTGCATGAATTCACCCCTCTATGTCCTCTCTATTTAAGGCATGAAATGATGACCCCCATATGCTTTCTATTTTCATGCATTCACCCATACCCTTTCTATTTAAGGTCTCACAATTCTCTATAAAAGGCCATATGCTTTCTATTTTCATGCATTCACCCATACCCTTTCTATTTAAGGTCTCACAATTCTCTATAAAAGGCCATATACTACTAATTTGACGAGTAAAGGGAGGGAGGGAGGGAGAGAGAGAGAGAGAGAGAGAGAGAGAGAGAGAGAGAGAGAGAGAGAGAGAGAGAGAGAGAGAGAGAGAGAAGGAGGAGAGGGAGGGGTAGCCGTGGGGGAACTCATGCCTAAGGTCTGTATTTATTAAATGCCACGCCAGTGGCATTTGATTATTAATACAATACAAATAATTTATCTGAATATACTTGGCAACACTACATACCATTATGATTTCAAAATAGTAAAGGAAAAAATATAAAGGTTTGGCTAGTACTCCAAACCATGCACAATGGTAAGCCACTCACCAAGCTAGACATCGGCACAACCCTAGCAAGCACATGCCCACAAAGCAGCATGCGTGTCCCATAGCATGCACCCTCAACCATCTTGGCTATCTCACTAGCACTGCCTTCTAGTGGATTAACCACTAATTGGGGCCCTTGGGTTGCCCAAGGTAGAGCTCCATAACTGGAACTACTCACATAAATGAGCCATAATCCCAACTATATAGCCACTTGACCAATTCACATTGCTATAAGAACTGCCTGATCGGCCAACACTAGCCCACACAATATAGAACATAATAGATTGACTCCTTGGTGACGCTAAGTATGGATATTATAGCAACATAATTATAGATAGCACTAACAATATTGATGGATATATTAGGGTAAGACTAAGTGTGGCAATTTTTCCTACATTAGTGGATGTTACATCACTTCTAGTTTTTATCTAGCTTCTCTACCTTGTTCTCACATGCTCTTCAATGAGAGTAGTGCTTGCGATTGTAAAAATCTTCATAGAAGTAACACATGGTTAAAACTTTGCTTATAGTGTGTACAAACAATCTGTTAAAGGGCTAGAAGATATTGTGATCTCATAAACTCAGCGTGTAAATGTTAGAAAGACTACTTCAATCATCTCAGGAAGAGATGACAGAGCTTATACAAACTGACAAAAAATTGGAGGAACATGCACTCCAAAAAACCTAACTAAAAGGCACTCCTTTTGGGTTAAGAGCGAGATCTAGGCAGTTTAAGAGTGTTACATGCCTAGCAACACATGGAAGTACTAAGAAGAAACGGATGATGCTTGCTCGAAGCTACATGAATAGTGTGGGAGATTTCTACTTGGATAATCCTTTAGATAGAATTGCTATAACCAAGTCTCCTATATCAAAAACAATGACTTCGTTGAAATGCTCAAGCTTCCACAGTGTGCTCAAAAGAGGGTAGTCAAGGAAGATTGCAATTACTTTCGTGACTTGGTCAAGCCTGATAAGGTGGTGGAGGCATGTGATAAGGTTTCAATAAGCAGGAAGGGATACATAGCCATATCAAAGCTACTCATCCAAGGTGTGAAGTGTTGAAAATACAAGTGAATAGGGTGTGTGTAGGAACAAGCCCTTGGTTAGAGGCTATAAAAGAGAAGATGTAATTGTGAAAGAACTTGTGAAAAGGTGAGAAGAATCTACTAGGAGAGAATAAAGGGTAGCATGAGAGAATTTAGGAAGTGTGGAGATATTCTGGGAAGTGTGGAGTTATTCTGGGAGATATTCAGGGAAAAGAGAAGAGGTGGAGAGAATCAGGCAAGAGATGGAGATATTCTAGGAGTGAATCATGGAGAAATCAATGGGATTTGATGCTTGATGTAAACTCTATAAATTGAGGCATTGTCCTAATGAGAATTTGCTGGTTTTTGAGTATCCATGCCTACATTAATCTATTTGCTAATTATGCACTAATTATGTCTTAATTATTTGCTACTACTAAAATAATCACTTTGTTAATGATGTTGATTCTAGTGTTTGATCCACCATAGCTCATCGCAATGCTCAAATTTCAACATGGTATCAGAGCCATGCCTAGAATCCATCAGGTTTATGAGCCCATTAGTTAATTAATTAAGATTAGTAGATAATTAGGAAATAATCCAAATTTTAGTTATTTTTCACTTCACCCCTTCTCCCCCAGCCAGTGGAGGACTCCATTCAGCGTGCACACTCACAATTAGGGCAAGCCCTTGTAACACAAGCTAGCCAACCCACTTGGCTTCAAGCCCATCAAAACGGCGCGGCAAACCGCCAAGCAACAAAGGAGGAATCGCGTTTTTTGCTGGCGCTAATTTTCTGAGAAGTTTCTACCATTGCTGCTTCATCAAGTCAAATCTCTCTAATTTCTCTTAGCCCCGGGGGTTTTCAAGCATGCTCTACAAGCTGGTGAAGACAGAATTCACTTTCATCAAGTCTACAGTGAGATCCAAGCTCTTCATCAAATCTGCAGGTGACTTTGGTAAAACAGAGATTAAGCTTTCAATATTTGGTCAAATCTTGTGTTTCTTGGCTTAATCCTCTACTAGACTCATTGCTATTGATGCCTTTGAAAGCATTTGAGCTCATTTGAAGTGTAAGGCACCAGATCTGGACTCCCCGCATACTCTGTTTTTTGCACACAAAACAGAGCATTAATTTGCTAATCAATGATTAATCACTGCTAATCACTATATTTTGGTGCAATTGAGGGTTCAAATTAACCATTAGGTATCTGATACAGATCCCTATAGCTTCATATTGCAAATCGGAGTTGGTTTGATACTCCAACCATCCCGTACAAATTGGTTATCCTTGATTTAGTGTAATTTTTGGTGATTTTATGTTGATAAATTTGTTGTAATCATCTATTAAACACCAGATTGAGTTGTAAAAGGGTAGACACTGCCCTTGAATCTTGAAATTGGATCAAGAGGTAAGACCCCCTTCACATCACCATGAGTTCAGCACAGGAAATAGCCAAATTTAATGGGGAGCAGTTTTATACATGGCAGACAAAAACCATGTATTTGCTGATGAGGAAAAATCTGTGGGGATTAGTTGAAGGGAGAGATGAATGCCTAGAGAGAGGGAAAAATGAGTGAAAGAGTAGGAATGAAAAAGCACTGACTTATTGCACTCAGTTTAAATGATGAAATCATTCATCACATCACACGGATACAATGGGCAAAAGATGCATGGGATGAACTCAATAAATTATGTACACAAGCAAAAAATTCAAAGATACATCTGTTAATGCAATTCTACAAATCGGACATGAAGGAAAGTGAACCTTTAATCACACACTTGAACAAATATAAAAGCATTAAGCAACAGCTGGCAGCCATTAGCAAAAAGGTAGAAGATGATGAAGCATTAGCTGTACTTCTGAAGAGTGTGGACAAAGGTGATTATGAAAACATTGTAGCAACACTAAAGAATGTACCTAAATTGAAGCTACAAGAGATAGAAGCAGCTCTACTAGAGCAAGAGTGTGGACAAAGGTGATTATGAAAACATTGTAGCAACACTAAAGAATGTACCTAAATTGAAGCTACAAGAGATAGAAGCAGCTCTACTAGAGCAAGAGAGCAGAGGCAAAGAGAAGAAAGGGCTCGACTCAACAATAGGAGAGGAAAAAGCATTCTTCACCCGAGGAGGATTCTCTCGAGGACGAGAACGAGGACGAGGAAGAGGCAGAGTAGGAGGCAGGACCTTCACTTGCCACAAATGCGGAAAGCCAGGACACATGGCAAGAGACTGCTACTACAGCAAACCCACTAGTGGAGAAGGAACGACATTGGCAAACTTCATGGAGGCTCCAAAGGAAGTGGATTCGGATCATCTTTTCTGAGAGAGAGAGAGAGAGAGAGAGACCCCACAACCCGATGTAACCTGCCCCAATAAAGTAAAACCACCTCTGAGCCACCGATGATGTAGGCCATGTGGTAGATGTATGTGTGAGTACTTTAGTCAAGGTTGCGGCGGGCACTTATAGTAGCCTTGGACACATAGAGAAAGAGAGTGTCAAGGACTATGGAGTTTAGGGACTTGAGGCACTGGTCGCGGGCTATCAAGTAAGAGGGAAACTTGGTATAGGGTCCAGGTGTGCTAGGATTATTCACTTGAGGGGAGGTGTTGAAAATACAAGTGAATAGGGTGTGTGCAGGAACAAGCCCTTGGTTAGAGGCTATAAAAGAGAAGATGTAATTGTGAAAGAACCTGTGAAAAGGTGAGAAGAATCTACTAGGAGAGAATAAAGGGTAGCATGAGAGAATTTAGGAAGTGTGGAGATATTCTGGGAAGTGTGGAGTTATTCTGGGAGATATTCAGGGAAAAGAGAAGAGGTGGAGAGAATCAGGCAAGAGGTGGAGATATTCTGGGAGTGAATCATGGAGAAATCAATGGGATTTGATGCTTGATGTAAACTCTATAAATTGAGGCATTGTCCTAATGAGAATTTGCTAGTTTTTGAGTATCCATGCCTACTTGCTAATTACATCTTAATTATTTGCTAATCACTTAATTATTTGCTAATCACTTTGTTAATGATGTTGATTCTAGTGTTTGATCCACCATAGCTCATCACAATGCTCAAATTTCAACTTGAAGCCTCGTCACCTTCGTGTGATTGGCTTACCCACGACCACATACCACAGTAATTGCATGACACCAACAAAATTTGGCAATTCGAGGGTTCATAGTAGCTCAATACAAACACATTGACAGTTTAATGACTATAGAGAAGCCAAAAACCCAAAAAAAAAATCAGCATTCAAGTACGACATGTATAATAACATATTTACATATGCTAGAAGGGTCCAATCAGCCGTCGTGGGGAAGTTTTATCAGTGCTGCACAGTAGAGGTTTGTGAGAGTAATCTTATTTTTGTTATCAAGCTTGATGAGGCACAAATCCTTAAACATCAAAAAATATAAAGAATCACTATAGGACTGATGAAGAAAGCTTTAAATTCTGCTCAAGGTAAGGGAGAGCAATCATTACAAAGTGCACAGTCAGAGATGGAGATATGGTACCTAGGGGAAGCTGCAGTGCCAAATGAGAGTCATGATACTCTTAAGTGGTTGTTCTGGCACACAGAAATTCCAAGCATCTCAAAATAAAGGTGAGAAGCTTGTGGTGTGGATGGGTTAGGAAACTTTACAGTAGAGTGGCATATGAGTGCCGACTTGACAGCATTGAAGTGCATGTATGGGGTATGTGGTGATCCTAGATCAGCAAACCCATGGCTCTATTGCATGGCAGGCATGAATAGTCTGGAATGGTACAACCCTACAATGGATTGTACAAAGCCTCCATCTAGAGACAAGACAAAGGAAGTAACTGGTAATGAAGCCCAAACCAAGGCTAGAGGGAAATCAAAGACCAAGATCAAGGGAAAGTCAACAAAAAAAAGTCAAAGTCAAGGCTGAACCATGTATTGTGCCGCCTGAGGATCCCAATTGGGATCCCGTACTTCCTATAAAGCTAGAGAGAGTTCACAAGAATATTGGATAAGCTATTAAAGCTTCATCTTGACTATGCTCATTCCATTTTACCATCCGAGCTATCGGATGCATGCTTAGAGCAATGTGAGATATTACTCCCTAACATGGGCTTTCATGGTAGACATGTGCAACTTAAAAAGAATGACAAGCAATTAGGTACCATTGGTAATGTTCTGGTGGCAGATGTGTCAATGGAAGGAGCCAAAGCTAGGAGATTCTTATTAAACTGTGAGAACAAACAAGTTACAGCAGTATGGGAATGTTGGAAAGTTATAGCAAGCACACAACTAACCAAGCTAGTGATCCAAGGATGTCAAAGCTTCACATGAGAGTCTAGATAGAGCTTGATAATTTTATAAAACTCTTACGTAAGTAAATGACAAAAGGTGATTACACAAATCAGTTTGAAATAGCAATCAAGATACTTGTGAAAACAGTTGTAGTTGCATGGGAGAAGGACATAACCTTCTACTTAGTAAGATAACCTTCTACCTTAGTAAGATATTTTGATTCATGTAATTCGTACATTGACTAATTAATATTATATAAATTGATTATTAATATGTTCTTTTTTCTATGTGTAGCATATTTTGTTTGCACATGGTCCATACTTTGTGAAGAACCAAGGGCCTCTTGCTACAAGGTGTGGAAA
>NC_141106.1:21235684-21415684 GCF_041138505.1 Cibotium barometz
TCTATATCTCATTCTCTTATCTCTTTCTCTCTCTCTCATGGATACACACACCCTCTCTTCCTCTCTCTCTCTCTCTCTCTCTCTCTCTCTCTCTCTCATGGATACACACAGCCTCTCTTCCTCTCACTATCTCTACCCTATTGCTCATGCTCCCTCTCTTTCTCACTCCTCATCTCTTCTTCTTCTTCTTCTTCTTCTTCTTCTTCTTCTTCTTCCTCTTCTCTCTCTCTCTCTCTCTCACATGTTTCTATGTATCTCTACCCTCACTCTCAACGTTCCTCACACACATACACACTCTCTCTATCCCCCCTCTCTATATCTCTACCTAGCTATACCTGCATGTCTCCTTTCCTCCTTTACCCTCACTCCCTCACCCTTCCTCATACATATACAAACACTCTATCTATCTCCCCTCTCTCTAGGTATACCTCCATAATACCTCATTTCCTCCTCCCCCTCTCACAATTTCTTTTTCTCTTTCTCACACAATATTGTCTTGACACTCTCTCTCTCTCTCTCTCTCTCTCTCTCTCTCATAGACACATATATATTATCTGGAGCTAAAAATCTTTAGGTAGAGACCATTTGTTTAGGTAATCATATAAACATATAGTGAGTTCTCTATATAGATGTTGCTACTTTTCTATATAGGGATGATTGGTCTACTAGATGGAAGTTTAAATTCCTATGTAGATATTCTAATTTGCTATATAGAGAAAACTCTTTTACTAGATGCCAAGTAGGTTTTTTATATGGTTATTGTCATTTACTACATAAACACTTTGCAATGCTATATAGAAATTGCTATTTGCTATATACGCAAAAACTTATTTACTAATTGTAAGATGCAATTTTTATATAGACAATCATATAGAGATCACTTCTTTACTAGATGTAAAGTCATTTTCCTTACGTGGATATCATCATTTGTTATAAAATAACCACTTATTTGCTAGATAGGAACTATAATTTACTAGAATAATATATAGAAAATCGTGATTCCTAGATTAGATTAGATGACAGAAAAGTGTGCTGACATGTAGCAAATTTCGATGAATTTGCTAAACACACTCAACTTTACTTATATAAAGTCCCTTGTGATCGGGCACGTTTGCTGACCGAGCATATGTTATCGTATAATTGCTCACACCGATCGTGATTGATTTTGCATTGCATTAGCTCATTACATTTCTCTACATTCGCTTCAAGAACGCTAAATTCCTCTTAAACAAAACTTCTCCAATTTAGATCAGATCACGTGGTGGATCACTTCCTCCCCCCCCTTGGAGAAACCCAAATGCCCACCTTGTAATGGCTGTCCCGTTTACTTTTGCTTTTCACAACTCCTCAAACCGAGCTGCAAGTTATGAAACACTTCTGATTTACAGAGTTGCGGCTTGTTTGATGAAGTTGTTACAATTAGTTTAGCCTTTACTTGCAACAAAATGACACAAACTTTAACTTTAAGGTGTGAAGCTTGATGAATAAACAACGCGCTTCTTTGTAGCTATAGATGAAGACCTCAGTGTGGTGATTTCACAAAGAGCATAGTACTTATATAGAACAACTCTTCTTTTAATAGCACTAAAAGCAAAGCAGCAAATTAGGAGACTTGTGCTGCTGAAGGTTTCTGCCGAGTAATTCTTTGTCCATCTTAACCTGGTTCCTAAGAAGACCTTTGCAATGCCGCATATAACACAGCTTCAGTTATGCAGTAACGATTGTTGGTTTGTAGCGGAAGAATTACCATTTAAGTTTAAAACTTCCCTTCTGAAATCAGCTCATCATTTTCATCGCCTCACAAAGGAGTGCTAAACTAGGGATTCCAACTCCAGTGTTAAGTAGGATAGCTTTTCAAGTGCTTGAGCAAACATAAATCCCTAGACGCGATTCATTTAAGCTATTAAAATAAGCTCTTAACTTCAACCAATAATTACAGAAGATGCATGAAATTTATGGTTCTGTATAAATTAACAAACGGGCTTTACATAGTTTACCATTTTTGGACCTACTCCGTAAGTAAATAGAAACCATTGTGGTCAAGTGGCACATTGCATGCTCGAACCACTGATTACCAGACTCATGGAGTTTAAGCTTCCTTTGGAGGTACAATCTGCATGTGAAGTAAAAAAGATCCTCTTGCAAAGGTTTTATGTTTTGAGATGCTCAACCACAAGAGAATGGAAGTTCTAAGGTGTTGCGTTGATCCTCTTGCAAAGGTTTTATGTTTTGAGATGCTCAACCACAAGAGAATGGAAGTTCTAAGGTGTTGCGTTGCAACAGCTTGATTTAAGATCAAGGGGAACAGATCTTACATAAGCAATTACTAAACACTTGCATCCAAAATTCGGACTTTGTCAGCAGTTAGGAGCCCGAGCAGTTAACCCACTTCCCACCCTAAGAGTTCATGAATTCAAACCCCGAAACCTTTTGGGCATTGCCTCTTTCCTTGACTGGTTTTGTCGAATTTCCATATGATTGCAAGGCCAAGACGGATTACATTGAGGATTCAAACATGATGCAAATGTACAACCGTAACGAGGACCACAATGCATCCCCAGCTATTGAAGATTTTGTTACAGTATGAAAAGACATTTTTCTTCCCTTTTTGGTGTACCATGACATAGTTGATAGGAGCTTGTACTATGGCTCAGGTTTTCTTGAGCTTCTATCAAGCTGAAATCGGATTGTTATAAAGTAGCCTTCCAAGAATCCATAGGTGGTAATGGATTCTTTATACATAGCGTACTGAGGGGAAATCAGATCATGCATGTATGATGACATCTATTAAAACTGTTTTTTCTCAGCCTGAGGATGTAAAACCCAACTTGTCCAATCCTGCAGCACAGTGGAATCTCTCCCATTCACTTGATCAAAAATTCAGCTTCTCTTGTTGGAAGAAGGATGGCAGGGTAACTATATGTGAGTGCATGATTATAGCCCTGAATGACGGGACAGATTAAGGACTTTTCGTATCCTGAAAGGCTGTTTCACAAGCTCCCATAAATGAGCTATTAGGCCCCAAAATGTTATATTGTTCATAGACGCGAGTTCGATTCTCAGCCCACCATAGCTCTGCTTGCGCTTCACTGAACTTTTTCCGACTGCATCATATACAAGCACTATCAAACATGAGACTTTTAAAGCAAAGGCCTATTCTTGAGACTGATAGATGACATCAAAAGAACCATTGATGTGGTGACAACTCTTATTTACTCACATGAAGGGGAGTTTTCACTCTTAGCTTAGATCCTAACACCTCTCCAACTCTTCGGAGATGCTATCCACATGCACAATGCATAAGTGCACAATGTCTGTGAAAGTTGCATGATGTGTAGTAAAATCCTAAAGATGAAAAGAGTGGACAAACCTGAACCGCACACGTTTCAAATCTTTGTTACCGCCCGGTAAGGTGATGAATGTGATATAAACCCCAGGATCATCTTGCTCCACCCATTCTGTCTCTACATGGTGCCCATTAGGTGTTGATGCAATCATAGCCAATTTGGTATGGTCTCCAAACTTCCCTACATTGGGTGTGGATTGATGCACTGGATATCGTGGTGGAATATGTAGAGCTCCATTAGGCGTTGAGTACGGGCTTGTTAAACATTTGGCTTCTGTATCATGGATAATGCAGACAGGTTGACTCGAATTCCTTTGGAAGTCAAGCATTTGTGCTCCATTTCCTGACAATCCCGCATATCTTGACACTATCAATGACTTGGGAGCAGTAAGAGCAGCAAGTTGAGGTGCAAGAGACACTTCATCTCCATTATGAGCATATATCCTGTTGGGCATCTTGCTTGCCATATCCTTTAACTGCACAGAGATCAAATGGTCAGATACTGGTAAACAAAGCCTATTCAATAGCAAGCACTTCAATTGTGTCAGAAGCCAAGTAGTGGAATGGACAAAACAAAAGGTAATAATTTCTAGAGTGTGCAGCCAGAGGTAGAGACCACCCTTGGCTACAGATCAGAGGCTAGTCATATCATGCTCTCCTCTTGCCAACCTCAAATTAGTACCTCATTGATAAAGGACAATATGCAGGTTAAATAAGGTGCTCCGAGAGCTGATTGGCCCCAGGTTATTTGTACTAACAAATCAATGAGTACTTCATTATAATTAGTCACCAAAGGGGACCTTCCAATGCCAAACTCTACTTTAGTGCAGGAAAACGGTAGGTACTAACAAATCAGTGAGTACTTAATTAGAAGCAGTCACCAAAGGAGCCCTTCCAATGCCAATCTCTACCTCTCTAGTACAGGACACCAGTAGGTGGTACATGTCCTATATCTCGACAACTCATCATCTCAGGTGATTACCAGGAGATACAACACCTTAATGCCCTATTAAAAAAAGAGTTTGAGATCGCAGATCTTGGACTCCAGCATTACTGCCTAGGAATTGAGGTTTGGCAGAAGTCAAATAACATCATCATCTCACAGCAGAGATACACTCAAGAGTTACTGAAATCAATTAG
This sequence comes from Cibotium barometz, assembly GCF_041138505.1. Lineage (NCBI taxonomy): Eukaryota > Viridiplantae > Streptophyta > Polypodiopsida > Cyatheales > Cibotiaceae > Cibotium > Cibotium barometz. Next base: position 21,240,171 of record NC_141106.1, read on the forward strand.
CATGACTGAATGCAATACACGTAGACGCAGCCAATGAAGCTGCACTGTGACAGCAGAGTTGCAAGAAACCAAATCTTCCATGCTCACACCAAGCATACAGCAATCCACTACCACTTCCTCTTTTTCCGGAAAAAAGATCCTTCTATTAGTTACCTAGAAAACAGCCATAATGGTTAAGTACAAGCTCGTCTCCAAATGGCAAGCGAGAGTCCACAAGCATAAAAGGGGGAAGATGCTCTTCTCCTCCAGCTGGAAGGAGAAGGCTATCTCATACAATGGGGGGAGGGGGAAACAACCACACGGATGGTCTATAGTGCCAAGTGGGCTCGCCACCACCGTCAATAAGAAAGACCGTGACGCCACATCCTCACGAAGGCCTCCCGGCGCTTCCACATGCAGTCTAAGCCACCCTGAAGCTTCCCCTCCGACCACGGAGGGTATGAATGATATCGAGCCAGATGCTCCGGATGGACTCTAATCTGGCGGGGTGAGGGTGCCTTTGATGGCTACATCGAGCTCTCCAAATGTGCCACGCAACAATACTGCTGCAAATCTCCCATCTTTGGCTAGAACCTGGAGTTCAGTGACCTAAGGGTGGAGGTAGAATTGGAACTGGAACTGAAGAAATACGAAGGTGAAAGACCTGAAAGGCTAGTCCCCCACCCTCCTCATATGACAACCATGGCCTTAGTGGCCCAAGCAACTGTGCCCCACGTAACAATGCGGTGGGGGGGGCGGTCCATAGTGAAAATGCATCAAACCTACTGAGCCTTCGGGCAATCCCAAAGACAATGACGCTCGGACTCTTGGGGATGGCCACACCTCGGACATAATGCTGACCTACCTCCAATGGCCAACAAGTGCCAACTGCCAAGCTCCTATGTGCCAACTCCCACATGAAGACAGTGATCTTCCGCGGCCTAAAACTTTCCCATAGCCTCTTTCAAAAATCTAAGAGTGTGTGCGACGAGAGGCCCTGGGACTGCCAATGTATTGCTGCTTTTGTTGGAGTGCCTCAACCTCTTGCATTTGAGTCCTACAGCCCAACCGTGCAGTGTATGCAAAAAAGGGGGTGCCAAGCATCTTCGCATTGCCCTCTGGATCATGCCCACTCTCCCAGGACCCACTCGAGACGCGTGAGAAGTCGGCCCTCCCAAATCCACAAATGCCAGAGGCTCTCTCTGGCCACCCTGGCCAATGGAGGGTCGATGTGCCACTCATGTGCATGGAAACCAATCACCCTCACCCTCTACAAGGTGCATCCCCTAAAACCCTGCAAGGGGGTCTCTGCTCTCTCCAGTCTACCATGTAGTCCAATAGAGAAGGTGAGTAAGGTGGAGCTTGTGTGAGAGAATGAAGAATTAGGGTTAGAGTAATTCATGTGGGAGACATACACAGAGAAGAACAAGGGAGAGAGAGAGAGAGAGTTGTGGGGATAAGTCAACTCATGATATGAGTGTGTGACTCCCCTATCACACATGTATATTGCACTAGTACACATAGTGCACTTAGTACATTAAAAGTACTAAGTGTACTATGTACTATAACTTATGGGCTTGTACACACTATAAGGGTGGGCATAGTGCCTTTACCCCAACAACCTCCCACTTAAAGGCAAAGTGCCCTTAAGTAAAGGAAAAGAAAAAATCAGCATGTACATGATAATATACAAGGCCATATCAAGGCTGAAACTGGCCTCATCCAATGCCCATCAAGTGTCTGCAATGAGCAAACCGCTCCGGAGGCAAACTCTTTGTCAACAGATCAGCCGGGTTGTCATCCGTATGAATCTTAACAAGCTGAATTTGCTTGTTCTCTATCACCTCTCTGATGAAGTGATACTTCACATCCACATGCTTCGTCTTTGCATGAAAGACAGGGTTCTTTGCCAACTGGATGGCACTCTGACTGTCACAATGCAACAATGGAATATCCCCTGTATAGCCCAAATCAACCACTAACCGAGATAGCCATAATGCCTCCTTGCAAGCCTCAGTGGCTACAATATACTCGGCCTCTGTAGTAGATAAGGCTGTGCACTTCTGCATCCTGGATATCCATGACACAGCACCTCCTGTGAATGTAAACACATAACCGGTAGTAGACTTCCGGTTATCTGGATGACCGGCATAATCCGAATCCGTGTAACCATGCACTAATGCATCCTGTTTGCCAAAACAAATGCACATATCCTGTGTGCCCTTCAGGTATCTCATGACACCTTTCACTGCTTCCCAATGCTTCTTGCCAGGGTTGGCCATGTATCTAGAAACCACTCCCACTGCAAATGCAATGTCCGGCCTAGTAGCAACCATGGCATACATGAGACTGCCACAAGCTGAAGCATACGGAATCTTGGCCATATCAGCCCTGTCTCTATCTGACTGTGGGCTGTCCATAGCACTGAGTTTCACATATGGAGGCAAAGGAGTACTAGTCTTCTTCCCCCCGTCCATATTGAACCTCTGCAAGACTTAGCCAATGTATTCCTTCTGAGACAAATACAACACATGCTGATTTCTGTCCCGAAGTATCCGCATACCCAAGATGTGATTTGCATCACCCAAATCCTTCATATCAAAGGTTTGATGCAGCCTCTGCTTCAAGGTATCCATCTCCTTACGAGATTTCCCGACAATCAACATATCATCAACATACAAGATGAGGATCAATAGACTGCCATCCAAAGCTTTCTTGGTGTACAAGCAGTGATCTATGTCACTTCTCCTGAATTTCTGGGATTTCATGAATGTATCAAATTTATGATACCATTCCCTTGGTGCCTGTTTGAGCCCATAAAGACTCTTTTTCAGCTTGCATACAAGCTTCTCCTTTCCACTTACTGCATAACCCTCTGGCTGTTGCATATATATCTCCTCATGGAGATCACCGTGAAGAAAAGCAGTTTTCACATCCATCTGAATCAAGTCCAGATCATCATGCGCAACCAAAGCCAATACAGCTCTAAGTGTGGTCATTTTGACCACTGGAGAGAAGATCTCATCAAAGTCCACACCATATTCCTGCTTGAAGCCCTTAGCCACTAACCTGGCTTTGTATCTTGGCTTTGCATCTGGTGCAACTTTGAGTCTGTAAACCCATTTGCATGGCAAAACCTTCTTGCTTGCAGGTAAATGCACCAACTTCCATGTTCCATTTTTGTGCAGAGAATCCATCTCTGACTTCATGGCACACTCCCAAAGAGCCTTGTCTGCCCTCTGTAAAGCCTCCTTATAACATGAGGGCTCCCCACAGTCAGTAAGCATCAAGTAGTCAACCCCTGGAACAAACCTGTCAGGGACCCTGCAGGGTCTTGTGGACCTCCGTACCCAATGACCATCATTTGCAGGTTGCTGTCCAGCCTGCATATCACCCATTGGTGGCTCCTGTTCCATGCCATAAGGCTGAAAAATCATGCCCGGTATCTCCTCTAACTGTGGTATATCCATAGGGATATCTTCTGCCATCTCTGGCTGTCCATTTGGACCATTTTCAGCACCATTTAAGGGCTGGTTTTCCTACTGTAATGGCTGATTTACAGCCCTTGGTTGTTGTCCATGATGTCCATCATCATCAAAGATGACTCTGCCAGGCTCCTGTTGCCTTGCAGGCTCCTTATACATGCATGTTTCATCAAAAATGACATCATTGCTGCGTATGATCTTTCTATTCACGGGATCCCAAAGTCTATACCCCATTTCACCTCTGTCACCATATCCTAGGAATATGCATTTGTGAGACTTAGGATCAAGTTTGGTGCGCATTTCCCTGCGTATGTGCACGTACGCAACGCAACCAAACACTCTCAAGTGCTTGTATGACGGAGGCTTCCCTGTCCATACTTCTTCTGGCACTTTCCCACCAAGCCTCGTGTTAGGTGACCTGTTTATTAGATGAACGGCTGTCATAACAGCTTCAGCCCAAAAACCATGAGGTAATGCAGCATGTGACAACATAGAACGGACCTTCTCCTGAATGGTCCTGTTCATCCTCTCTGCTGTCCCGTTTTGTGGAGATCATAAGGAGTAGAGAGCTCCCTCTTGATGCCTTTAGCATCACAAAAGTCCTGAAACTGTTTGGACATGTACTCTCCACCATTGTCGGAACGCAAAGCTTTCAGTGTTTTGCCAGTTTGATTCTCAACAAGAGCAACAAACTTCTCAAACACTGAGAATGTATCACTCTTCAAACGAAGAGGATAAACCCACACCTTGCGTGTGGCATCATCTATAAAAGACACAAAATATTTTGCCCCTCCCAAAGAAAGCTGAGGCATCTCACATACATCTGTAAGCTCTAACTGAGCATCTTTCTGTCCAAGAGCTTTCTTGTGGGGGCACTGTAGTTGCCTACCATATATACAATGCTCACAAAACTGAAAACTTGAAAACTTTAGAGAAGGCAAGTAACCCAAACGAGACAATTGCTCCATTCCTTTGACACTCATGTGTCCCAACCGGCTATGCCACATACAGATTTCCGGCAGCTCGGTTGCATTTACATTAGCATGGTGACAAACACCTACATGCATGAAATAAAGAGTGTCCACCTTAGAGCCTCTGGCAACAACCAGTGAGCCCTTACTAATTTTCCACTTTCCACGACCAAATGTGGTAACATAATCAGCATCATCAAGCTGTCCACTAGAAAGCAGATTCTTCTTGATCTCAGGCACATGCCTGACATCATGGAGCATAAGCTGTGAGCCATCTGAAAATACAAGCCTCACATCACATCTGCCAAGAATCTTGCATGCATGGTTATCACCCAAATAAACCACTCCTTCATTGCCAGCAGTATACCTGACAAACAAGTTTCTGCAACCTGTGACATGAAAGGAGACACCTGAATCAATGATCCATGAGTGCATACCATGACCACATGTAAGAAGTGAATGGGCATCAAGTGAAGACGTAAATAGGACCTCATCCTCACTGCCACCTGCATGTGACACATTGATTTCTTCAATCTTGACTCCACTTTTGCCCTTTGGCTTTACATCTTTGGCTTCATCTTTCTCTTTGTCTTTGCCTTTTCCCTTTTCCTTTTGATCATTTTTCCATTTGTAGCATTGCTTTTTAATGTGTCCCTTCTTGCCACAATAATGGCATTCCAAATCCTTTTTGGAGCAAAACTTGCTCCTTCCCCTTTCTTGGCTTTTCCCCCTTTGCTGGGATCTCCCACGTGCATTCATTGCATTGGACTTCCTGTTCATCTCTTCTTGAAGAAGAGCACCCTCAACATCTGCATATGACAGCATAGCATGCGAATTGCTAGTGGCTGTCCTGAATGTGTCCCAACTCTCTGGCAAAGTGCATAACAGAAAAGTGGCTTTGAACTCATCGTCCATTGCCAACTTTTGATTAATGACCTGGCTGACAATACCATTAAACTCATTTAGATGGGCTGTCATAGACGCCCCTTCCTTCATCTGAAGACCTATGAGTTTCTTCAACCAATACACTTTGCTTGAGGCACTTTGTTGGGCATACAAGTCCTGCAATCTCTGCCACATTCCCCAAGCTGTCTTCTCTTCACGAATGCTGAAAAGTAATGAGTCTGACACAGACAACATGATAGTAGATCTTACCAGCTCATCCATATCTTCCCACTCTTCAGCAGTAAGAGAAGCGGGCATAACACCCCTTTCTTTTATAGGCTTGTGCTGCTTCTTCTGGAGCAACACATTGTAGCACTGGGTTTGCCAAATATCATAATTATGCGAGCCTTCAAGCTTCTTGATATGAAGCAATGAAGAGCTCTCACCTGTGGTTGCCATAGCAAAATGCAACCTGTCAATGCCTGACTACCTGTACCTGCTCAATTGATTGAATTGATAAGAAATTCCCAAAATTGAAGGCAAATACCTCTTAATTTTTGAATTTCACTGATTTTAGCAAGCTGAATTTCTATTGATGCTGTCAGCAGGCAATTTCATGATTGCAGTGGGGTCGTGATGATGATGCTGTAGCTGCAGTTCCTCAGACAGGAGCTCCTTGCTGGGAACGATGCCTAAGAAGGCATGCACAATCTCCAGGAATGTTGCTAGTTGCAGAAGGCGAACGAGGTCACCAGCAGCATCAAAAGGCTCCGTCGATGGCTGCTTGCCAAATGCCTACGCAACGGATATGGACGAAGCGGGCAGGATAGGCGACACAAGCTCAAAGGGCTTCGGAAGAGGAGGCGACGAATGGATCGAAGCCTCTCCCACACGGCGTTCACAGAGGGCTTCGAAAGAGGAGGCGACGAATAGATCGAAGCCTCTCTCGCACGGCGTTCAACTACTCCAGCTGCACGCGTGGAGAGGCGCCACTGCTCTTCCTTCCATAGTAACCTGGACCGGCAGAAACGGTCGGTTCGGATCGGGTTGGAAACGGGGTTTCCGAGTTTCCGCGAGGTCGGAAACGGCAAGAAACGGAGTTTCTTTTGAATTTATTTTAGACATGTAAGAAACATGCATAGAGACATCCTATTAAATAAACTTATGTCAAGAGATGCAAAAAACATGCATAGAGACCTCAAACAAGACACATCAAAGACTCAAGTGGACATTAGAATCATAACACTTAACAGAATGTAGATAATGGACATGTATGATGTCGCGGCAAATTCATGTGAACCATAAAAAAACTGAAGGCTGAAGGTTGAAGCATACATAGCGAGCTGCAAATTGTGATCATAATACATCATACATATCAGCAATGATCATCAAACTTGGGAGTCAGAGGTGCCCACTGTGGCACTGCCAATTTTCAAAATTAAATGGTTCAAAAACTACAAAATAACCGACATGCCGGCTGCCAAAAAAAATGTACGGAAACGGCGTTTCCGCCGGTCTCCGTTTCCGGAAACGGCCGAACCGTTTCCAGAGGGCGGAAACGCCGTTTCTAGTTACTATGCTTCCTTCTCGCTCGCTTGCCTCCGCCTCCCCTTCGCGCTGCAGGTGCTCGCGCTACGAATGCTCTCTAGTTCTTGTTGTTGCCGACTCCATGTTTCCGCCACCTTCTTGCGACTGCTGCGAGCGCTGCTGATCTTTGGTGTGCGTTGCTATGCTGCGCTGCGTGTCATAGCAGCTGCTGACACCTGCAACACCCAAAGTCACCTATTTGTTTGCAGCCGCCTCTCACTGTCTTGCAGCGCACGTGCTCCTTGCTGAGCACCAGAAAGCTCCAAGCAATCTCCTCTGCTCGTGCCAAGCTCAAGGCTCCATAGCCGAGCTTCTTTTTCGCGATGAATACGACTCCGCACACACACGGATACTACCGTGGCTCTGATACCAGTTGTGTGAGAGAATGAAGAATTAGGGTTAGAGTAATTCATGTGGGAGACATACACAGAAGAACAAGGGAGAGAGAGAGAGAGAGTTGTGGGTATAAGTCAACTCATGATATGAGTGTGTGACTCCCCTATCACACATGTGTATTGCACTAGTACACATAGTGCACTTGGTACATTAAAAGTACTAAGTGTACTATGTACTATAACTTATGGGCTTGTACACACTATAAGGGTGGGCATAGTGCCTTTACCCCAACAGAGCTCTCATCTGTGCTATGAACTGCCAAGGGTATATCATGCCTAGTGAACACTCCCAGCGTCGAGGCCAGCCACTTTGGAGGGATACAATCGTCGATATTGAGGCTAAGTCTATCCACGCCCCAGATCGCAGTAAGGCCCCTCTCTTGGGCCTCTAGGTGCATCTGTCTGAATGTAAGCCAGTCTCCAAGTGACCTAGTGGGACCCATGCTCAAAGCTACTAGGAAAACAGACCATGGGGTTCAAGATCAGAGGTTGTCAGAGACGCTCCTCGGAGGCTACTGGAGCTGACTGCTGAAGAGCCGGCCTGAGATCATCCCAAGCTCAAATGCTGGGCTAAAGTGTCAAGACCCCAGTTGACTCCGAGAACCTGGAAGACCTGCAACAGCAACAAACACAGAAACCCTAACCGTAACTCTAGGAAACAATGGAAGAGAGACAAATCTAGGTGCAAGCATACTTGCCACCCAACCATGATAGCCATGAGCGAGGCTCACAATCTTGGCCGTTCCCACCCAGCCACAAGCTAGAGCATCATGCCCTCGTGAGTGCCCTAGCATCGTCCTCATCTGGTGTCCTCTACCACCCAGGATTGTTCCCCAAAGACGACGGCTTCCTGTGCGATGGTGCTCCCGCTCCACGCGCTCTGCACTCCTGTGCTCGATGACATCTGTCGGTGTGTGCCCAACTGGTACCCCTCCCCCCAATAAATAGGGAAGGAACGCCCAAAAAGCACACGCTATCAATAGCGGACCAAAAAGCACATGTCCGCCCGCAACATATCACACTCTAGCTCACCAATTTGCCTGTCCCTAGCGTGCACATGACATACTCCCCTTCCTCAAAAGAGCTCACTCTTGAGCTCAAGAAAAAGAACTCAAGGAGAAGTAGTCACATTCGCAACACTAGAGAAACACCCTCTATTGGTCGAATCCAATAGTCTCAAGGACAATCCAACTAAGAGATCGATCTACTCAAGTAATATGACATGAGCATCAATTCCTAGTCACAAAAGCCTAATCCAGAGCAAATGGATCATTTGGGTAACTCGAAGCTGACAATGCTACCAGTACCAAAGGTAAGCAACCACTGTCCTAAAGAGTTATCCCGAAACCAAAAGTATCTTCCATTTGACTACCATGCTTTCATCTTGATGTCCTCTATAAATCTGGTCTGGGAAAAACCACAAAACTGGGAGAACTAGAACCTACTACTGAAGCTTGAACCAAGTGGAACACAACAGCAGTCTCTTCCCAAACAAGAGAAGAACCGATCTTCTAGAAAAGATCATGAATCTGTACTTCGTCACCTCGGAAGTCTAACTTCCCAAACAGACCTCAGAAAGTCTAAGTACCTTAGGCATGAAAGGAACAACTGTTCTAATAGACCTGGTTATGACCTGAGTTGGCATCTATCATAACTGTCTATATCAAAAGTAAAGTATCTATCCCTCAAAAATGTTGAGATAGCCTTGTGTTTGTAGACGCACAGTCCAAATGAATTCTGACAATCTAGCGTAGCCCCGTAACATGCGATGGATCATGGAGTCCCATACCACCAAGATACACCCCATACCCGTGCTACGATTACTACAAAACACCAGTTTGTGGATCTGTCGCGATCTATCAAAAACAATAAATGCCAATGGATGACCATATGCCACAAACTGAAACAAGTTCTCAAAGGAAGAACTCCAAACGAGACTAGTGATCATAACTTAGTCCAAGGATTAGACAACATCTGTGTACACAAAGAAGAACAACCTTGACCAGCGTCCCAATCAAAGCATTTGTCTAAACCCAGAAAATCTTGGAAACCAAAACTTGCTTCCAAAAACTTATGCACATAGCGCAAGTTCTTGAATACCCATGATTCAATAGTCTTGGTATAAGAATAGGTAGGTATACTTGGAATAGCGTGAATATCTGTACACACTCCTGCTATGGACATAAAACTAGAGGACCATCAAAACCTTAAGGACTGTAAGGCTGAAAAGTTACATATTGGGTATTGTCGCATAACCGTCTTGTCATGCAATCTGACAATGAATCCCAACATGTAAACTTAAGCTAGATGCCCTCTCTCAAATATCCGTGTGCCATAGTGGCAATGTGTGGTCAACTATTCCTCAATCTTACATATGTAGATAAGTCTTGCTGTCAAAGCCCAACAACGAAAACAATGGTCATTCCAATATCTGTAGGGTATTAGGTTTATGTCTTGCATGATACAAGCCCGTGACTAACTCTTGTGTGTATGTCCACAAAATTCTTGGAGTAGAAACTCCTATGTGTACCAAGAACAACTTCGTATACGAGCAAAACAAGATACAGTACTATGCTTCTACTATTGTTCCATATATAGCATGTGTCTGGTACGAACGCATACCTCTTAACATGCAGGTTCAAATCAGGGATACGACTAAGCACGTGCATCGAGTCGTGCAAGTACACCTTTGATTCCGTACACGAGCTTGTCCTGCTTCACCTCGAGATGAGAGTCAAAACTTACCCCCAAATCTGTGAAGAACAGTCCGAACTTCCGCCAGAAAAAGAAAAGAACAAGTTCGAGCGAAGAAAGGGTTCGTGGGAACCCACTTGCTGCTGGACTACTCAGGGAAAAACCCTTGCTTTTTTTTTTTTTATGGCCAGGTGAGTTTTTAACTTTGCTTTATAATTTTATTTTTATTTTTTAAAATTGGCTGCCTAAGAAAGCAACTCAGCCTGCTTTCCTGGCTACCTACCTGAAACATATAGAGGGGAATCCCTCCAGATCTGGCTGCGCCCTCTGGGCTGTCCACCATGCCTTGCCCTAGCCTGCCCGCGATCAAAGCTGGGCTCTTGCATGTCACCTTGGCCTGCCCACACCCCCCCCCCCAGGTTGGCCGCCATCTCTGAAGCCACTGTTACCAGGTCTGCCCCACTCGAGCTGGGCCCTTTCACTGCCCATAGGTGCAACACTGACCTACCCTTGGACAGAAGACTGCCTGCCAGATCTGGGGGCCTGGGCTGCACAACCGACCACGGCATCCTCACCATCACCAGATCAGAGCCATTATTGCTCGGCACCGGAGGCGCCTACCTCGCTTCTAGGACCTCTCCATTCTAGATAGCCCCATGGCGGAGATATTTGATCTAAGGAGAGCGCAACACTTCAACTGATCAGCATACATGGATCTACCTGATATACATTTTCCAATATTTTCTACTCAATATCATCTCTCGGAGTCTTACAATTCTGTTGTTATAACTGTAAGACAATCAGTTTATTGTACTTTTTAGTCTCATGCAGTTGTTCTCTTTGATGAGACACCGACTTCAGATGTACTCTCAGTTTTGGTCTCATAGGCCATTATGAGAGACATTAATATATCATTTCATTTCATTTCTCTCTCTCTCTCTCTCTCTCTCTCTCTCTCTCTCTCTCTCTCTCTCTCTCTCTCTCTCTCTCTTGCAACAAGCACACACATGTACGCTGTAGGAAACATAGAAAGAGCTCACCCGAAGGTGTCCCGCTTGCATCTTCCTCCTGAAGAGGCTCTAATATCACTGTCAAGATGTCACATGCTGCAGGAGGGAGGGTCGGAGCAGATGGGCCAAGGGAGGGCGAGGGGGGGGGGGATGATGTGGGATGCGTAAGGGCTGAGAAGGGGGGCTAGGGGGGGGAAGGGTTCGCTTGCGAGGGGGGGGGGGGGGGAGGCAGGGGCTGCGAGGTCGGGCCCGCCGAAGGCTCTGAAGGGTCAGAGAGCCGCTCAGGAAACTAAAAGCCTGGAGAGGGATCTTGACGAGGTAACGGTCTCCAAATGGAGGGTACTGGGGTCCCCATCACCATCGAGGTGCTGCTGAGATAAATGCTCATAACGGTTCTCTGACAGAACCGTCTCCTCCTGTGTCCTACCAGCTTGGCGCACCTGGCGGTGCCACTCTGCTCTGGAAGTCAACCGGCGGTTCCACCTCAGGCCAGCACTCTGCCACTCTGCTGCACCGGACTCAACCAATGACAGATCCTCATGCTCTCGTACCTGGTGGTCTGTGTGCACCCCCCCCCCCCCCCCCCCCCCCCCCCCCCCCGAGCAGGATCTGAACTAGAGCCAAAGGGCCACTAGAGACGTCCTCTTGGACCGCCGGTGAGAACAAGCTCTAGAAAGGTGTCCCATCTGTCGGCAAATGAAACATTGGCCTGGGAGGCTAGAGTACTCAACTCTCTACAAAATAGGGTCCCCCGGAAGTCAAGGAAGCGATATGGCATAAGGCATAACTCCGGAGAGGCTATGCAGATACAAAGGGATGGAATACCGGCCATCCAAGTAAGAACCGAAGCAGCGGTTTGGGGAGGCGGGGGGGATTCCATCACTCTTGAGATAACACCATCTATTAAGCCGTGCTGCCACCTCACAAAGAAGGCCAGGGCCGTATGCAATGCGACTGCATGACTTACAGGCGAATCAAACTCAACATGGTAGTAGCCACGCCCCAAGGTATGAATATCAATGATCTTTCTAGGCACGCCAAGAAGGCTTTCTGGAACAGATCCCTAAACTGCATGCGCACCGGGCGGCTACCCACAATCTCGCATACCAAGGTGGAGTCCAAAGAAGCGACTGTCAAAGCAAGGAGCTGGAGGTCCGCTTCTGAAAAAAAGAGGCAAGGGACGGCGGCCTCGGTTGGGGATGACTGAGCAGCTGCCATGGAGTGTTCCCGAGGGTTCGAGACCAGAAGTTGCCGAATCTTGCCACAGAAAATTGCCTGAGAGCTACAAGCACCTGATGGGGGAGAGAGTAAGGAGGGGGAAGTGGGCGGGAGAGCGGAAACAAATGGGGGGATAAGGCAGCGAGGAGATGGCTCACAGCCTGGCGGCGGACAAAGGGCTTAGGCGAGAAGGCAAAGGCGGGGACTGAGGTGGATAAAAGGAGCAGGGACGGGGCTGAGGCGAGGGAGGGACAGCAGCGCGAAGGAAGGGGAAAGTGGGGGAGGCGAAAGAGGAGGCAAAGAGGGAGGGGGTGCTACAGAGGCAAAGGCGAGGGGGTCACAGGGGGGGCAGTGCGACCACATTCAGGAGGAAGCTCATCAGTAAGTAAAGCAAGATCTTTATCAGCTCGGGTTGAACTCAGAACAGTAGTTCACCTTGACATTGAGGGTTAGTGTTAGAAATCAATGCTCCCACCTCAAATAGGACCATGACTTTGCTCGCTTATGTTTGTAAGGCCCTTGATAAGCCATGTTTGAGCAGCTGTATGTTTGGGATACGTAATATAGATCAGATTGGACCTGATGTCAAGACAGCAAGAACAGATGGGTGTCTGAGCAGCAAGATTTGGCACCAAAAAAGGTAGAAGAAAGCTCATTCGGCCGAAAGCACAGGTAGAGCTCCTTAGTTGCCATGTGGCAGGTTTGACCTGGCTGACCCGCATGTTCATTATCACTTGGCTGCAGCTCATTGACAGCTGGCTAAGTGTTGGCCATTGCGGGACTAATAAAAGGTACCCCCTCCCCCAGTTTCAAGGACCCACGATGCCAGCAACAGCTCTTCTTTCCACTCCTATTACATACATCTGGCAGCAGATTTTGGCAGCCATCCCAGCCCTCTTCCTTGCCAGGGCACGGGGGCAGAAACATTTGCCATCATTGCAAGCTTTGTTCTTACCTTCACTTGCATAGTGCAACTAATTCTGAGACCTCTATGTGGAATAATCCTTGCTAATGAGTGTTGTGTTCTAGACACCACAGTTTCCTTTTAGAAGCGTTTTAATCATTATACTATGTCGAGCATCAAGGTTCCACTTCATTGCTACATCAAAATTTAAGGAGATACCAAACCTGTAATGTAAGGGACTTTATGACTTCTTTTGCAGCTCTAGATTTGGCAGCTTCTTCTCCTGCTAATAACTTCCCCACTTCGATTTCTTTAACAGCATGATGCAGTTCATCTTCTTGGCATTGACAATGCTGTTTCAAAGTTTCTAGCTGTTCACATGAAACCAGTGTGTTAATGAGTTTATTTGACCGAGTCTGTAAAGCAGGTTTCCTATATCTGAAATTAGTAAATGAGGCTGAATCTAGCTGTTCACATGAAACCAGTGTGTTAATGAGTTTATTTGACCGAGTCTGTAAAGCAGGTTTCCTATATCTGAAATTAGTAAATGAGGCTGAATCTAGATAACATTGATTACACAAGACATTGTCCTTACAACATCAATCATAAAGTGTTTTGGCCCATTGTGATTTGGTTCTTTTCCCTCCAAGCAGAAATCACAAGTAAATCCCATGTATTGCCTATACCTATCCAATCATGGAGAGAGGAGAGGCAGGATACGCTTTCTCAGGCTCCACTAAAGACTTGAGGATTCTCTCAGCTTAATCTTCTGTATATTACTTGTAAATTATCTTCATCTGCTACATTCACTAGGTACTAAACTACTCGTGCTCTCAAAAATCTAGGCCTGTAAGACAAAGCAAAAAATCTTTCTGTAATCCTCACCCAGCTGTTGAAATGTGCTACATTGGGAAGCCTTGGAGTCATTTGCATCTGTTCAGGCTTCTCCTAAGGACTGAATCTGTTGTTCTTTTGGACTCATCCTACTGCTACCTGTTCTAGGTGCCCTGCCTACACTCATAGCCTCTTTTGTCCCTTCATGGGTTGGGGCTCACAACATGGGCTGATTCCTCAGCTGAACTCTAACCATAACTGGTGGCCTTAGCATGACACAGCCTCAGCTAAACTCTAACCATAACTGGTAGCCTTAGCATGACATGTGCCTTCTTGAGTTTAAGGTTTAACAAAAGGTGTGTAGTTAGAAACAAATGCACCACCCACAAGTTCGCAAAGGCCTACATAAATTAATGACTGTACAGGTATTATTTATGCATCAATACCTTGCAAAACTTTTACTAACAAGAGGAGGTTAGCATTCGTAAAGAACTGTGACACATGGAGTTTCTAATACAAGAACTTGAGGTAAATTCAAATATAGACTCTTTCAAACTAATGAAAACACAAACTGTTCCTGCTGTCATATGTCACTGATAGAATAAGGAGAGAACAGCAATTCAAAAATCTTCATACAAATAAAGCTTTTACCTGATTTTGTAGCTTCAATACTTCTTCACTCAGTGCTCTATTTGTCTCCTTCAGCTCATTCATTGTGAAGTCCTGGCATGAAAACCCAGTGCTTGTTAAACCTAAGATTGTAGGAGGAGGCGGACTAGGGGGTTGTGGAAGTGCTACACTTGTGTCAGTGCTTCTCGAGGATGCAATCGATATTGGTTTCATTGAAACCTTGACAAGCGCACAGCTGGGCTCAAACACAGAAGCTGCACCCATAGAACCCCAAGGAACTAAATCAATGGGAGCTGGTGACACACGCCTCAGGGATTCGTGTTTTTTGCTTTGTTTTGTGAGAATTTTAGCATCAAAATTTTTTGAATGTTCAAGAAGGGGAAGCCTTGGTGTTAGCAGCTGGGCCCTGTGGCTTTTTACTTCTGATTTTTCCTTCCTTCCTTTGATTTCTAGTGAATGCTGCACTAGCATGCCCTTTCTAGCTGTTCCTAGCTGGCCCAATGCACCAGCTTCGGTTGCAGCCTTTATCTTAACATAACAGGCATCACAGACACGATAAGGTTTCTTAGGGTTTGGAGCTAATTTTGCCCTTGTGACCTTTTTATTGCTGCATGTGTGACAAAAAGCATGCCCGCAGTTGTAGCAATTGTGCCGCTTTCTTGTAAACACAAAGGGCATTCGACATCCTGAGCACATTGACTGGTCTGCACCTGTGAACAATTTATGCAAGCAAATAGCTGCCGTGAAGCTCGACCCACAAGCAATACTCCTCACTTGTTTGTCTTTCAAGGCCTCTACCCTTGTTGGAGTGTGACGGTCTTGGACATCTCCATGCCCAAGTCTCCCATTCGCACCCTTTCCCCAGGTGTAAACATCTGTTCTGGATGTTAGAACAGCAACATGGTTAGCTCCACATGCTATTTCTTCTACAAATGCCTCCCAAAGCTTGCCTTCTACAAGGCCTGGAGTTTGCCCTTTTGCAAAAGGGTCTCCCAGTTGTCCATACATTGAGCTTCCCATGGTGTAAACTTGCCCTGATGTTGTTAAAGCAACAGTAAGGCTATGCCCACAAGCAACCTGACGGAAGTCATAATCTACAAGGGTTGCAACACAAGTTGGAATGAGCTTTGTGTCCCTCCCCCCATGTCCCAAGCGCCCCTTGTCACCATCTCCCCATGTAAAAAGCTTCCCTGAAGCACAAGTGCTGCCACCAGAGTAGCCCAGGATGACCTCAACCACAGCAGCACAGTGCCATGCTCCACACGCCACCTTTATAGTCTTCAAACCCTTTAAGGACTCCACTTCTCTTGGGAGCAATGAACTTGTCTTGTCCCCATGGCCAAGAACACCAAAAGTCCCATCACCAAATGTAAACAACTGCCCCAAGGAGGTTATAAAAGCCGTATGCCAAGGCCCACAAGCAACACTGGCAACTCGTATTCCTTCAGGCAGTGTAATTCTTCGAGGCACCCAATGACTCACATCATTTCCATGCCCTAGAAGCCCAAGACTCTGGCTGCCATTACCCCATGTGTAAAGGTCACCAGTCAATGTAACAGCACAAGTATGATTATCACCACAAGCTACCAGTTCAGCATTCGAACATGCCAAAGTTTCCACAAGCTGTGGCTGAGGCACATCAGCATTAATTCCGTGTCCAAGCCTACCCCCTGACTCCTCTCCCCAGCAAAATACCTCACCTTGTCTGTTAACCAAAGCAGCATGCTTACTGCCACAAGCAATGTTCTGTACATCTAACATTACAGCTGATTCCAGATGTTTCGGTAGGACAGCATCCATCTGAGACCCCACCATAGTTCCAGCTCGTACCCCACCCCCCAGCATTCCATCTCCAATTCCTTCTCCCCACATATATACATCACCTAATGCATCACCATCATCTTGGGCAGAGCCCTGGCTTGAGGAGCTAATCACACTAGAAAGGCTTACCCTAAATCCCTCTAACACATTATCTTTAAAATTATCTGAACCTACTTCCGAATCAACAGAATGCAGTGATTCCCCCAATGAGCAATTGTCTGGGTATCTCTTCCTTGAGTCAACTGAGTACATGGTGGTAGCTGAGGAATGCTTATCCAAACTAGAGTGTGGAGAGCTTCCACAGAGACTATAAGGCCTGTATGTGTCCAAATAATCCTGTAAAATGCAAGCCAGGTTAATCGCTCAGTAACCACATCACCTGGTTGGCTCAGGTAAGAAAAGGATTTCAGTGGAAGTCTATCATCGACCAATGAGAATTTATTAAATAAGTACCTGCTGTTGTAATAAATCAGTAGACACAAAAGCAGATCCTAAGGTGAGCCTTTTGCGAAGGTAACCTATGGGGCTACTTGTGTCTAAAGACATAAAAGATTCATTTCTTCTGTCCACCCGCACTCTATGCGATTGCCCGCCACCACTAATCAAGGCCTTTATGCCAACAAACCATAATTCTGCTTGCTCCTTGTCTTTACAGATCTGTCAAATCAACGAAAAAAGTAGGTAAATGCTTAAATTGAACAAAATGTTGCACTTCAATACACTTCAGGAGTTGCATAACCAGAACATGCTTTTTTGAGAGAGATATTCGGTATTAGGTCTTGGGGTTCAAATCACACCCTAAGCTGGGGAATGTGGTGTGATGCAACTCGGGCAAAGAGCCCAAGCCAATGAGCATGCTAAAAATGAAGCAAATTTATGAGTCAAAAAACACGGGAAAAAAAATACATAAGGAAAAACCTAATGTAAAGAGAGTTGCAGGTACTGGGGAAGCCCAACCTTCTGGTTCATGTAGTGTTCCCTCTGCTGCTGTCGTAACAAGCCCAATTTCGCTTGACATGTGCAAGTATTCAGTTTTCCCATTTATGAAGCCTCCAAGCCAAGTTCCCTTACAGGCCACCACAGCAAGAGAAGGTTCCACCTACTAAGATAAGGTTCAACTTACCAAGAGCATCTCTCAAACTAGCATGATCGGTTTTGGGAAGAACATAAGGTCCTCCTTGGGAAACCCAATAGCACTATATACAACCCCCCCCCCCACCCCCACCCCCACCCAACAACAGAAGGACAATATAGACGAGAGGGGTTTGTCTTTCCCAGTAGTCATGACCCACATGGGGTTTCTGTAAGGAGTAAACAGTGTCATCATCAAGCCTGGTGGCTTCTGATCTTGAATGGGCTGCTAGCATTTGTCCCAAAAAATCCTCCTGGGGCACATTCAAGTGTCCTCTAGCCTGGCGATCCGAATGGGCTTCTCCCACTCAGTCAAGATACTCCTTCTACGTTACATCCACATAGAATGGCACTTGCACCTGGTCTGCGAAGGTGGCGCTACAGATCAAGAAGATTGCCCCAGACAAGGGGCATACATATTACAGATTACCATTTGCATAGCTACATCATGAGCGCACCCTTCCCCAAATGATAATTCCAGACCCAACAACCTAGCGGAGGAAACAAACATTGACAAAATAAAAACACTGCTTCTATGCCATGCTGGCCAAATGAGAGTGGCCCTCACGTGACCCTGTTCTCAAAACCCCATCCAAGTGAAAAACTTGTTTTTTGGGGAGTGGAAGACTAATGAGTTACTTGTAGCATGCTGCAGTAAGACGTGTGATAGGCAAAGGCCAAGACTGACCAATAGGCATGTTGATATGACTTGTTGATGTGATGGTCTAACATGAACATTAAAGGTAAAGAGAATACTTCAATGCTTCATACTTCATAATTCTTCATTGTGTGAGGCGAGTCCTGTAAACATATTTCTTTCAGCTGCTTCAAAAGCCAAATAGAAGAGCACATAACATACGTGAGTATCATCATACACATTTTTTTCAAGCATCTACAAATGTTTGGATAAGCAATCATACGAGTATGTGCATATTCTTCTGAAGTGGATTTTCTGCTAAACTCCAGTGACATTATCACCATGCTAACATGTTGAGCCAATAAGCAGAAGGCCTTCTATTTATTTACCAGTTTCTTCAAGCCAAAAAGTGGTTTTTTTTTTCCCTTGAGTAGATTCTTCTGTGGTTGCAATTTAATACCCGCCCAGTGGCGGCTTGGTCTTCCCGCCCCCAAAAGCATTACAACTCGCAGTCACAGACAAGCCACAATACCAATGGAGGCATGCAGGGACTTGAATTCAGGACCTCCACTCCCCGTGTCACAAGCAATTACCACTCGGCTACACATGCCCGTTGGTGCCAAAAAATCAATTGCCACTTGACATTGACAACTTGTCCCTCTTTGTCACATAGATTGTTTCCTTCCAGTGGACCAAGAAGTCACTTGTGAAATGTCTGTTATTTGTCTACAAAGTTAACTGCAGGCCTGTAGCTCTAGATGTCTACTTATCAGCCAACTCACACCCATGACAACAAGGAAGACAACGAAGTATATGCAGGACTGCAGCTCAAGTGACCTAGTTATGAGACAGCTCCCATCCCATGACAACAAGGACTGCTGAGGGCCCAGATATATGTTGTCTCAAAATTGGAACAATCCGTCAAAATATAGATTTACAACATCTCTAATAAAATCTTCTGTACATTTTTGTCAGCTCATATTGATAAAGCAAGAGGACATTGTGAACCAACATTCGGTTCTTGTTTGTAAGCATGCATGCTTTGTAATCAATTTCACACCATTATAAAGCTACAAGATTTCCACAGAGAGTAAGAAAAGCACTCACCAAATCAAGTGATTGGTCTTCATGCCCATAAATAAGCGAGAAGGATTGATATTCTTTATCAGGTTGTGGGTGCCGTTGGAAATTTGCCTACCATTGTAGATTTGGAATAAAATATATCACCAAAAAAGTAGAATAAACATAGGAAAATCCAAAACAACAGAGCCACGGAGCTAGTCCTACATGCAATCTGTGAGACCATAAGAAAAATTAATTCCCATTTCATTTGTAAGTCACACAAGTATTGAGAGATGCAAGCTCACAGTGCGTTGCCCTGGAACAATCCTGGTCACAGAACTTAGACTGAGCTGCAACTCTTCCTTGCCAGAGTACCATATCAAAGTTTTCTCATCCTGCAGGAGTCGCATTCAATTAAATTTCAAAATAATCAGAGAGAACCCATGGTACACATCACTTGTCCAGAATTTAGATGCTAATTGTACTTCCATATCATCTCAACCTTTCCCTTCATAAGAGTCTTACCAACAAAAAACGTAGTTAGAGATAGTAAAAAGGTGTGCCTAGACCCTTGAGATCTCCTGTAGACTGTAGATCCCTTATCCTGCTGCCTGCATTTACGCATAGTAATTTGATGTCTTTGAATTTTGCCTAATTTCACTACATGTCATTGAGCATGATTAGTTTCACAACTGATGTACCATTCCAACAGAAATGTGTACCCACCCCAAATAGGGAGAAGTGGCCTGTCGGACCAATGACAAACTATGCATGGCAGCAAGGAATTTCAGAACACTTTGGTCAGCCCTGGCCCTAGGGCCCACACAACTTCACCAAGACATACACAAATAGATATGCTGATAGATATGCTATCACGGATTTCAGCCCAAATTCACCAGCAAGTTTCCTCTTCCATCTTCAGCCAGCGTTTGCTCAGAGACATTGTTCTCATGCAACTTGGGTTGCCAGGGAGATTTGGTCTTGAGTAGAGTTTAGGTCTTCTCTTTAGTTATCAATTTTGAGTCATCTGACAAGCTTTTGCGTAGAGCGTTTGCTCTGCTCTGTTTTGTAATAGAATTATAGTAGTAGTTGTAGGTTATGGGGTGTGCTTGTTCGTGTCAAGTCTTTTGTTGCGTAAATCTTCTCACTGTAAAAACTTGCACTCGACCAGCAGTCTTACACATGTGCCGAACTCACTCCAAGATATACCCATAAGTTTCTATCACATAACAGGCTCCTATAAAATTTGATTGCCAAAATGTGCCTTACATGGGGTCATTCCTATGGCTGATATTTGTCATTTTAAGTGAATATGCCGCCTACCTTACATCGCCTACCTTACATGGAGTCATTCCTCTGGCTGATATTTGTCATTCAAAGTGGCCTATATCAATGGCAAAAACTCCTCACACTTTGGCTGTCGATCATGCACATAACAAACTTCGAAAGCTAACCGAAGGGTGGGCGCACAGCACTCGAAAATTACAATTTTGCTCAAATGTTATCAATCAAAGCACGTCAAAATTGTCGAGTAAACTTGCATCCTTGTTTGACACCAAGGTTGTGGGAGGCGTGTGGTATGGTGAGCTCGACTCACGTCATGCCTAGGTAGGCCCACATCTGGTGGCCTCACTTTGATGGACAAATGTGTGGTGTCCTCTGCCATGACATATGTCCATAAGTTTCTTCACAATCTTCACAATCTTTTTGTGTTGACAGGTTCCTACGTACGCATGGCTGAGGACAAAATTTGATGGCCAAAAGCAGCCTCACATGGAGCCCTTTTGATCGCTGATAAGTACGCTATTTAATGTAGCCTTTGCTGATGGCAAAAACACCCCCACTTTGACTTTTGATCATGCACATAACACTTCAAATGTATAAAGCGAAATAGTTGTAAATTTATTTCTAACCATCATAGTGTAGGTGAAAAACACTCGAAAATTGGAGAAAAACTGTCCACTAGACTTGCATCCTTGTTTGACACAAGGATTTTGGGAAGGCAATCCAAATTCACCTTATAAGAAAGTGCAATTTATAACCTCATGGTAGTCATCCACAAGACAATAAACCATCAACTCCATCATGCATAATATGGACTAGATACTATAGCATCCCCACTAATGTCATCAGTGCCCAATAGTGGGTGTAGAACTTGGTATCAATATATGCTCCCACACACACACCCCATGCGCACACAAAGCATACGTTCATACAAAGGCCTGTGTACTGAGTTTCTGTCAGAGCTCCGGAGATACAAGGCAAACCCAACCATAATGAAGCCTAGCACCAAGGATCATAACAAATAGAAAGAATTATTACAACAAAAAGGTAGTTGATAGGGCATATGCACCACTAAAGATAGAAAGAATTAACACAATATCAATTGGCTACAACTTGGACGAAAACTTCACAATGTAAATTTGCATGTCCGCTAATACAACATAAAGATATACCTAGATGAATCCAGTAACATGCCCAAATTCACCTTATAAGAAAGTGCAATTTATAACCTCATGGAAGTCATCCGCAAGACAATAAACCATCAACTCTATCATGCATAGTATGGACTAGATATTATGACATCCTAACGTCATCAGTGCCCAATAGTGGGTGTAGAACTTGGTATCAATATATGCTCCCACACACACACACATAGCATACATTCATACAAAGGTCTGTGTACTGAGTTTCTGTCAAAGCTCCAGAGATACAGGGTAGACTCAGTCATAATGAAGCCTAGTACCAAGGATCATAACAAATAGAAAGAATTATTATAACAAAAAGGTAGTTGATAGGGCATATGCACCACTAAGGATAGAAAGAATTAACACAATATCAACCGACTACAACTTGGACGAAAACGTCACAATGTGAAATTTGCATGTTCGCTAATACAGCATAAAGATATACCTAGATGAATCCAAGAACATGCCCAAGTTCACCTTATAAGAAAGTGCAATTTAGAACCTCATGGTAGTCATCCACAAGACAATAAACCATTGACTCCATCATGCATAGTATGGACTAGATAGTATGGCATCCCCACTAACATCATCAGTGCCCAATAGTGGATGTAGAACTTGGTATCAATATATGCTCCCACACGCACACACACAGTATGCATTCATTCATACAAAGGTCTGATGTCCTTGATTGTGCCATCTTCTTTGCAAGGAATCATTATGACAAACTTGCTCAAGCGATTTGCAATAGTCAAGCATTGTGTGTTACATGCACTGTGTTGTTGAGCATTTAAACTTAATTAGGAAGAGACTAAGTGAAGAGAGAAAGGACAGAGACAATACCCGATAGGGTCTCAATCACCCACTTAAGGCCCTCCGTTGGCAAGAAATTTATTTGTGTATGTTGTAAATTATGCACAATCAAGTGTTCCTTCTTCCACCAAGGAGAGGATATGCATGGTACTGCAAAACTGCACCTACACCATGATGTTCACAAGTAATATATGTTCTTTATTTTGGTGGGTTTAAAGCACTCCCCTATGGTCCAATTATGAACACCAAGTAGGATCCTTTATCCGGAAAAATCACGATTTTTTCTTCTTGATACACAAGGCACAATTAATTCTCCTTTCAAAAGCTAACACTTTCTCTAAATGTCGATTCTCCTTCAAAAGCTCCAAAACGTGCTTTAAGTGCTGCTCATGCTCCTCTCGAGTGCATGAGAAAACCAAATAATCATGCAAACATCCAAACACCAGCTTACGGATGAGTGACTTGAAATTTGAATACTCTCATCGTCATCTTGTCAGTGCATTGATCAAACCAAAAAACGCTATTATGAATTCCTAGTCTTCTTTTTGAGTTTGAAATGATGTTTGGTTGACACCATTCCGTGCAAGGTAAACGATCAATTGCAGCTAAAAAATCAGCATAGACAAAAGATTGCAGGTTTGGGCCAAATGTAAGGGCCGTTTACAGCCTATGGGCAGCACAATACCAGCCCGAGGGTTGCGCACTCTTTAAGCTCCACATAGAAGTAAGCATTTGATACTCATTTTGGTCCTCTACTCCAAGAGTACCTAATTGAAACAGAGTTAGCAGCTCTACATACAAAGAACATGGGTTCAACCTCAAACCCGCCCATCCAGAATCAAACTAATATATTCATGTTTTGGCAATATAAATTGATTTATCTTGCCTTGTCCCTTGTGTATTTGCAATTAAGTGATTTAGTCATGTGATTAGCATTAATTATATTAATTAATGTTTAATTAGCATTATTCTAGCCACATGTAGATTAATTTGCATATGTCTTCGCATAGGGTATTATTGAAGATCCATGCATTAGTTTGCGCCTAGGAGTCTTGCATGCAATTAGAGTCTAGGTCAAGGTAGTAGACAGCACGAGCTGCAATTTTCTTCACTGCAAGCATGGAAGGTGGTCTCAAGACTTTGTCCAAGGACCAGTTAGTGACTTGGGAGGACATGATCAAGATTCACATCTCTTGGAAGCAAAGATTCCAATGGGATGACATTTCGCGCAGCATTGGAAGTACAAATTGGAACACGAAGACATTTAGGATGCAATGCCAGATCAGCTAAGTCAAAGCCATGTGCAACAAGGGAAGCGCGTTGAGAAGGCAGATCCAAAATGCAGATCTCAGCCATGCATTAGTCTAGGGACAGCACTGACCTTCTGTACTTGCATGTAGCTTAATGCTAGCATGATAGGAGTCAAGATCTGAGTCCAGATCCCAATTCAGCATTGAATATACTCATGTTTTTCAATATATACAGTAGATAAGGTCATGTTTATGGTCTATTTGTGTATTTGCAGCATTAATTACCCCATAATCAACATTTAATTAGTGTTAATCTAGAACGCTTCCACACGCATGTAACATGCACTCCCTCATAGATAGGGCTGTATGGGGGTCCACAATCACACGAGGATTGTAGTATCTATCGAGTGTGTGACATAAGGGAAATTAAGCACTATCTTCATATGCCCTAATTGTTATGAGATTTAAGGAAGGTACCACGCTCAAGTTTTATTCAAAACAAAAACCAACAATGCTTGAGCGTCTTTCTTTTGGAGATAAGAAACACTTGAGAGCCTAAGGCGACTTCTTACCATGATACTAAGGATTGCAAAAGACGATTGGGGAAGCCGACTGGGAAGGCAAACTACCCCTAGGACATCTCATGCGACAATTTTGATTCACCCCTTGGAGACCTCCTTCACTACAGCCATGGCCATGCCCACCTACCCGGGCTAGGGATGATGTTGTTATTAAAGTAGAAAACTAGACACCTCATACCTCCCGCCATAAGACATCGCGCAGACAAACAGAGACATGTGACCCCTATTATATAGAGGTATCAGATGTGCCATGATCCGTCCATGACCTTCAGACTCTCATTGCTGAAGCAAGGATAGGTGCTCTCAATATTTGTAGAAATACATCACTCATCTGTATGCAAACCTTTTTTTCTCAAGGTGTTTTTCTCTATGTTCCGACTTTTAGCCTTTTCATGGCAAACCGGTACTACGAGATCCGGGGGCGCTTTCATTGCCTCTTCCGAGATGGATTTGGGCCATTGTCTAGAGTGATGGACTACTCAGACCAGCGTTGCCTTGGGCTTTTTCTCCTCGAGCTGCACAGACACCGAGACCACATCCTACGCTCCAGACAAGGGAGACATGTCCGAGACAGGCCAGCGCACCCTTACCGACTTCTTCAGAGCACCAATGACACCACGCACAGTTGACCACGAGTCGATTGGGCCCACACAGCCACCTCGAGGAGTCACCCTAGACAGAGCTGGAGAGCTATGTAGAGCACGACGTCCACGACCGGCTGGGCCACAACCCCAGTCACGAGACATTATCAGAGGATACATGTGATATTGGCACGACATCGTGCGGCATGACCTCAGCGCTTCAGCCTGTCTATGCTCGATCAACCTATGCGAGACATTATGGGATGAGTCTATCTCAGTTGCTTCCCATAGCCAACCATTTTTCCAGTTCCACGCTTTTATCAGATATGCCTTTTTCTAGATATGCCTTTTTCTGGCAGTTGTATCAGACCACTAGTTCCTCTTTGGCCACATGTTATAGCTAGTTGTTTTTCAGTTTAAACTTTTCATTTTCTACTCCGGACATTTAGTTTCCTTGAGTTTTGGATGTATTGGTACTTTTGTCTCTACCTTTAGCATGTGCAATGCCTTCTAAGAATCAAACACCCCAAATAGATCTCAAATACCTCTTCCCTCCACCCAACAAATCCAGATCCACAATATCCTTCGACGACATGGCGAGCTCCCATCATTGAGGGGAGATGCTATAGCTACTTTGTGTTCTATTATGGAGGAAGACGGTATCACCGTATGACCACACATTGTCATCATGTAGCTGTCAAAATACGCAACGGAAATGATAACCAAACTTGAGACCACAAGAGCAAGTAGAGTGTAGAAAATAGATAGCACAAGAGAAGGAGAGAGATAGGCGTATAACTCTTCTCTATACACAAGATCCCGAGGAAAACTGAATGAGTACAATGTGGGGCAATGGGGCCTATTTATATGGCCCCATCATGGGGTCGGCCAGCACTAGTGGCCCTCACGACTGGGCACATCCAGTCGGCCAGCAGAGAAAAATACCACGACCCCTCCTGATGAAGTCGACCAGCTCCTGGTACACATGAGTGCAGTTGGCCAGCATCAGAGGCTCCTGCCAGCCTGTGGCAGCCACCCACATCATGGAAAAAATGGGAAAAAATGCAGGGAGTGAGGAAAAATGATAAAACGCCTATACACGGCGGGCACACCCACAACAGAGGCCCTAGTGTCTGATAAAGACAGGAGATGACTTCTAACACCCCCTCTCAGCTCCTGGCTGTGAAACCAACCACAGGGAGCTGGGGTGCCGCCTGAGCAAATCGTGAGATAGCGACTTCGTGAAGAGGTCCACCGTACTGTCCTCCATCGAACAGAACTCTAGCAAGATGTCATCAGCAACGATCTGTTCACGAACAAAGTGCTTGTGGATGACCATGGGTTCCTCCAGTGGAAGCCCAATCCTGCAATGCAACCTCTGCAACCTCACCACCTCACAAGCAGCATCACAAGTAGCCCGGTACTCTGCCTCTGTCGTCGACAAGGCAAAAGATGACTGCCTCTTACTGCTCCATAAAACTGCTCCGGGGCCTGAAGTAGATCTCCTCGTGTCCGGATCTCCTCCCCAAACTGAGTCACTCCCACCGTGGAGTCGGACTCCATAATCCATCCCCCTCCTGTGTACAAGAGTCCATGATCCTTCGCATGCCGCAGAAACCACAGGATACGCAATCCTGCTTCCCATAGAGTCATCTGCAACCATGAGCTCAACAGCCTCATCACGAAGCTCACGTCCAATCTGGTGTCTATCAACAAGATCAATGAACCATTTTGCTTTTGAGTCAAAGAGGCATCACACTACTCACAAGGATCAACACCTGTTTACGGTGAAAAACCAAGTCCTGGAAACCTGGTGAAGACCATGCAAGGCCTTATGAAACCTGTCAACCACCCCCTCTGAATCCAGAACCACAAAGCCTGGGGTATGCACCTCCTTCTGCAAGTAATCAACTGCCACCTGCCTGGCTTTCCGAAAGGTCCCGTGGAAAGAACATCCTCATCTATAGGAGGTTCTTTGTCCCGAATACTACGAGACATCAGAGCATAAGTGACCCCTCTGACTGACGAACACAAGAACTACCAACATCAGTACTGGAGAGTTCCTGCCAACTGCTGCCATCTACTGGCAAGCTATCCACCATCTGGTCTCGCAAAGCCTATACTTGCAGCGTATCCACCCTTAAGTGGCCATTACCAGACTGCCACTCATCACAAACCTGAGGACCTGGGAGAGAGAGTGCTGAAAGCTTGTAAACTCCATTCTCCACTCTGCCTTCCCAAACCACCTGGCCTATTGCTTTGTCCCGGAGAGCAACAAAATGCTCATCAAACTCCACCCATATGCCAGTCTTGCAAACCTGATGCACTAACAACAGATGAAAACCAAGTGACGGAACATACAACACCTGGGAGGAATGCTTCCCCCCTCTGCCATCGGGAACTATCTCCAACCTGCCCTCACTGTGAACTGGGATAGTGGATGTATCCCCAGTAAGAATGTGACCAGAATACCTGCTGAGATCCTGTAAATCTGAATGAGAAGGAGTCATGTGCCTGGAAGCACCACTGTCTAGAATCCACTCCCAAGTATCCATTGCGGAGAATCCTCCAATCTCCTCCTTGCCTGAAGAAAATGAAACATCGGTGTCCATCACCTCCAGGTGCACAAAAGCCGGCGTTTTCATGATTGCTGCCGAGGAATCTTCACCCTTCTCGGTCTTCCGCTTGGGACACTGCCTCCAATAGTGGCCTTTCTCGCCACAATCATTATAGGTCCTCTCTGCCTTTAGTTTCTCGCGGTTAGCATCGGACTTCTTCTCAAAAGCCTTCTCCGAGGAAGCCTTCCCTTTGCCCGTGTTACGGCCTTTCAACCGTTGGCCAGGTAAGGCCTCCGAACCTCCATCCTGAGAAGGGTTCGTGAATCGTTCCTCCTGGTCCAAGACCATGGGCACAAGCTCCTCCCACGTGATGGTGCTAAGCCTGCCACTGGTAATCAAAGACAGAAAGCAGAAAACTCAACAGGCAAGTGGGACAGCAAAGTAATGGCCATGTCTTCAGATGATATCTCCTTCCCAGCCTGGAAGACTTCCTGCTCAAGGACCTACAGCTTGTTAATGTGCTCCCGCATCGTTGATGACTTTGCAGGACTCATAACCCGCATCTGTACTTCCAAGGAAATCCTCTTCATGCGCGATACCCTGTTGTAAAGAGAGGCCAAATGCTGCCATATAACTCTGGCCAGCGTCATATGCTTTACATGATTGATTACCTGCAGTGTGCAGTTGAGAAAGATAAACGAACGGACCCTGGCGTTGACACGATCCCACATCTGTGTCTGAGCCTCCCAGTCCTTTCGGATCGACGGTAACTCCCCTTCCTCTGCTTCCGGCCGTGGAACCCCAACAATGACGAAATCAGCGAGGTTGTAAGACTCCAGAACAGATTCCATCATAACCTTCCATATGCCGTAGTTGTTCCCGTCCAACCGACAGGTCCACTGGGAACGTGGGGAGTGTCGGGATCTTCACATGCTTCTCAGCCATCTCTAACAAATTTGCCATTGTGGGGATGTAAGTGAAAAAGGG
Organism: Cibotium barometz; assembly: GCF_041138505.1. Lineage (NCBI taxonomy): Eukaryota > Viridiplantae > Streptophyta > Polypodiopsida > Cyatheales > Cibotiaceae > Cibotium > Cibotium barometz. The sequence goes on from NC_141106.1 coordinate 21,268,649, forward strand.
TGGGCAGGTGGGAAAAAAAACTCTTAACCTACAAGTGGCTGTCCAGCACTTTAGCCCACCTTCCTCTTGCAACTTCTCTTCCCGAACAGTCCAAACAGTCCACCAATCAGCAACGTAACTATCCCCCTCTTGCTCAGAAAACTCCCAAGATCTATCAAGAGCCTAGGGCTTTGATACCATGTCAAAATATGCAACGGAAATGATAACCAAACTTGAGACCACAAGAGCAAGTAGAGTGCAGAAAATAGACAGCACAAGAGAAGGAGAGAGATAGGCGTATAACTCTTCTCTATACACAAGATCCCGAGGAAAACTGAATGAGTACAATGTGGGGCAATGGGGCCTATTTATATGGCCCCATCATGCAGTCGGCCAGCATTAGTGGCCCTCACAACTGGGCACATCCAGTCGGCCAGCAGAGAAAAATACGACGACCCCTCCTGATGAAGCCGGCCAGCTCCTGGTACACATGAGTGGAGTCGGCCAGCATCAGAGGCTCCTGCCAGCCTGTGGCAGCCACCCACATCATGGAAAAAATGGGAGAAAATGGGGAAAAAATACAAAGAGTGAGGAAAAATGATAAAAACACCTATACAGGGCGGGCACACCCACAACAGAGGCCCGGGTGTCTGATAAAGACAGGAGATGACTTCTAACAGTAGCATCACCTAGATACTTTAGCTTATGTACCTAAGTTCGTATGACTTTTTTTCTTTTCCATGGTTCAATATTCATCATGGATACATTATACTACTTTTTTGATCTCACAAACCCCAGTCTATTGAAGACGTCTCTCTCTCTCTCTCTCTCTCTCTCTCTCTCTCTCTCACACACACACACACACACATGGCGAGCTCCCATCATTGAGGGGAGATGCTATAGCTGCTTTGCGTTCTATTTTGGAGGAAGACGATATCGCCGTATGACCACACATTGTCATCAAGTAGCATCACCCTCTCTCTCTCTCTCTCTCTCTCTCTCTCTCACACACACACACACACACACACAAAAAAAAACATCTTACTCACACTGGAGAGTCTAAAAGGACAAAATCTTGGCTTTCCCTTCCGTCCATACTTCAACAAATGTGCACCCTTTTTCAATGCAACTATTGCCTGCACAATACCAAAAACCACACACAAGACAACATAAACACTTTCAATATGATGGCACTTTAGGCAAATACATCAAGGTATTAGGCACAAAAGTTATCAACATGAAAAGCTATTTCATTCAATGCAATTATAGATTGATGACTGAAGCATTATGTTTCCAAAGACCAAAATACACCCCCAAAAAAAAGTACAACTGCGTTCATGAAGCAAGCTTCTCATAATTCATCACGTGATATGTGCACGTTACAATAGCATATCATGTCACCTACAACCTAGTGCACACATTCCTGCAGCTTTGAACAATCTCCAAAACAGACCCTTAGTAGACCTAGTTGGAGTCACAGCAATTGCACTTGATCTAGACCCAGCGCCTCAAGGATGATCCACCCTCCCCACAGGTCAAGATAATCAAAAGGGGATGCCACATGCATCATACCCACACAACAAATTGCATGTGTCGTGTTATGACTCCTGATTAGCCAGACGGTTTGGCACCATGTTACAAGCCCTAAAGAAACATGCTTCCACATAGTTCACCTTGATGTTTAAAATCCCCATAAAAAGCTTATGCTCTTGCAAGAACGATCTATGGAAAATCCGACTCCCCCTGCGATCCCTAGTTAAATAACACCTTCTTTTACCCCTGATATGTTTGGGGGCGATAAGAAGGAGAAGACCCAAGAGTATGTGGACTCTTGGCTGAACCGTTGGAAAGCACTTTGCATAGTCTTGCATAGACAGATCTCAGTTTATGATCTGTGACATCATTGTATATATTCAGAAGCTTCGGTCTATATGGTCTTCTCTATTGTGTGCTTGCTAGGTTTGATTAGCATAATCTCTTTGTTTGCTTAGCATATTACCATTTAGCTATGATGGCTATGCTACATTGGTATTAGAGCTTAGGGCACTCATGTGTCTAGGTTGTTACCTAAGCAAGTTTACATTAGGGTTTGCATGCAGCTAGGGGCAGACGGTAGATCTCAAGCCATAGGTGCTAGGTCTTGCATGTGGATCCTTTTAGGCAGCAGATCTACATATTACAAAACTTTCAACGATGATTCTTCTGGTTACAATTGAAGTATCTGCCCTCAAGTATGTTTCTTCAATTTCTTTGGTGGTGTCTTCGATGGATTGGTCTCTAGGTTCTGGACAATTCCCCAGGAGAAAACTTACATTTAGCCTTGGGTCCCAGCTCAGTAGTGGTGCTCCTCAAAACTCCCAGATTAAAACCGGCTGTAGTGTTATCAAAGAAAAACTTTGTAAATAGGATGGCTTCCTCCAACGTCTTGCTATGATTCCGGCTAACTTCCAATTTATAATCTGGATCCAAGCAATACAAAAAAAAACCCCCATAAAACCCTAGGCTAAAGGTCGCAATAAAGTGGATGGTGTACTATGATACCGTTTCTGTCAAATAGCCGGGCATCCTCTGTCCACTCTCAGCAAAAAAACAACCACCACCTTCTTTTTCTGCAGGGCCCTGATTTGTGAGGTGTGATGGACATATTCTTTGCTTGTGCTCCCACACACACCTTTGTTTTTTTTATGTACCTTGGGGATCCCAAAACTAGTGGAGCTATAACATGTTTATTCTTTCTTCATGGCTTTCCTATCACAGTCGAAAGTGTGTTTCTTTCGCAGATCGTGAAGGTGTTCATCTCCCCAAAACAAACTGCAGCGAACCCCATAAAATCTCAAACTATTTACAATGCCTGTCACTATTTATAATGATGCATGGATGTAACCTTTAGCTAAAGAGAAGCTGAGTCAATGTGGTTTGTAGCTCATGAAGACTTGAGAGTAGGCCATATGCTCAAACCCCTAGACTTTTGGGGTGATGTTTATTTCTTCATCTTGATGGAAAGAGTCATGCAACAGCAGCACCAAAAAAAAAAAATGTGCAAACGGAAAAGAAAGGAGCAAGAGGATGTGTGGGTTTGAACAAGTTTCTTTCGTGAGATGTTAATAATGGTGAATTATGATGGACTGCACTGGATTAAGCTAAGAACCTGTACCACGTTAACTTGTGAGGCTCTACAGATGCAACCCTCCTTGTAGACCACACTAAGCTATGTAGCACTTTAAAGTGTACTAATGCAGAGCTGCTCCTAAAGAGGCTTTGTGTGGGTATGGACTACATTCACGTGGTTTTGTGAAAATATGGACTACACCACCCTGATTTTGTGTGGATATAAACCACAAGTTTCTTTTGCGATTGATATTATATGATTATATCTGAGTTGGCAGGATTTGACCCCGAATACCTGCCTGGTGAGTCCAGTCCTACCAACATGCTACACACCCCCTACACAGATATGGACCACAATAACGTGGTTTTGTATCAATATAGAATACACAAAACTGTGAGCCTGTGTCGGTCATCGAGGGCTTCCCCATCCATCAGGTTACAAAAAAATAAAATAGATTTTGAGCTTTTAACATGGGAATACATTTCGCTTAGCGAGACACACCTGCTCAATGTCCCGTTCAAAGGTTCCTCCTCGCACCGAGTCAGTCATACCTGCACTTCAGCAGCTGCTACACCAAACGTTGGGAAAGCTCCTATCACAGTGGCGTTGTGACTCTTTTGCAGTCGTTAGAGACATGGACACTGGAATAAAAGCTTGGGATGAAGAAGCCAAGAGATCCTGTAAGCGTTTCGATTTTTGTCCTTCTGTATTTGCGTGAAAGTCTCCAAAGAAACCTAAAGCTGCATCAGAATAGTGCAAAAAACACAGAATCTTGTCTTGCAAGCCAGATGCTTTGCCAGAGTGGGAGAAGAAGAGAATTTTCAATCGATGGATGTGTTTCTCTGCGGTTTTGATTTTCCTGCCAACAATTCCATTGTGGAAAGACGAACGATGGATGTAATTCTCTGCGGTTTTGACTCTATTTCTGGCTTAGCTAGGAAATTTTGCCTGTGCTTCGATTTTCCTGTATGAATTGTGAAAGAAAGCAGCCTGCATTTCTGCAAAGCTCCATTCTTCTGCTCAGAAAAAATCAACAAATCTAGCCCCTTCGAGAAGAAAAGCTCCGTCTCTGGACATGGCAGGAATCCATCAGAACCGCTCATAAGCTGTTCGAGAAAGAGGAGTAAAAACGCCGCAAAAAACACAGGGAAGAAGACAAGCTAGGGTTTTAAAAAAGCAGAGGTGATTATGGTTTTCCTCTGAGCAGAGAAAGCTAAAGAAACGGAAACCTGAAGAAATGGCGCCCTGCAGAGTGTGCAGGTCTTCTGAGGGGCTCTAGGGGGGGCACAAATGATTGCCTGCAGACGCCAAAATGCAGGCACAACAGGGCCCAGGGCGATGGTGAAACATCAAAAAGAGGAAAAACTAGGTAACGTGCAAGTGCGAGCTCGTTTGGCTATGGCGGAAGAAAAGCAGACAAAAAAGCAAAAGGCAAAATTTATATATCTATTTAGTGTGTATCTTTCGGCCCCCTGCAGAAGACCACGGGGTGGCACCGTGGCACGGGCCTTCTGTCGCATTTCATTTCATGTCATTACAGAAAACATTCCCATCGCATTTCATTTCATCTCATAGTAACTTTGTAATTCGTGCCGTTTTCAAAATTAGCATTTACTTTGCTTGTGTGACAGCAAATTATTTTTCGAAAAAAATATTGTGCAGATAATTTCTTTCTAAATAGCATTTAATTTGATTGTGTGACCTTAGACAGCATATTTTTTAAAGGTATGCATTAATATAAAGGGCGTCCGCCTAGACACCCTCTCCCACTATCAGTGTTGATTTCACATTGTCCACGAACATTTAGGAGCTAGCTCATCAAGATGCATACTTGCATGTAGATGCAAAAAAACATCCTCCATGGATAAGCCAAACATCTAGAAACAAGGTTTGTAGTGGGGCCAACCCAAGATTCAACCTTGCACCTTCACACCCACCATGTAACTGTTCATCTTACATGGTTGAGCCCATTCACCCCTTGAAAGAAGGTACATGAAGTTGTACGGTGATGATCCTCCCGCCAGATCTTCACATGCCCACGGACGATTGTGAAACCCCCTTCGAGTCATGTCATATAGGGCCTTAACATGTACACGGACAGTTGTTAAGCCCCCTTCGAGTCATGTCATATAGGGCCTTCACATGTCCATGGATGGTTGTGAAACCCCTTTCGAGTCATGTTATATAGGGTCTTCCTCTCCTATAGTGTATATAGCATGTGGAAAGTTTTTAGTGTTGTAAAATTGTACAAAAAGCCAATGTCAGCAAGCATGAGGGGTATTCTCACCTATGAGGCATTTTCCAAGAGCACAATAAAAAAACTAATGCCCATTTTGGATTTTGTGGGAGGGTGGAGTATTTCCATCAACTCACAAAGCACCCCCGTCGTGCAACTCGATGATATCGAACCCAAGTCCTCTCAATGGGACCCAACAGCTCTACCAACTCGCCTACACGCCCATGGGCGCCCATTTTGGGTTTTCAAGGGAGTGCAATGAAAGTCCAAACAATGCATTATGACATTAACAAAGAAAGCACTCTCAAAATAGAGTAATTAACATGTGAATGGGCATGAGTTGACAGACTAACACACTATTGAACAATGTGATCATTTTTGTGAAAAAGGGCCTCCTATTTTGATGGAGGGGATTCCTGTTTTCAAGAAGTGAGAATTGTGTAAAAGGTTTTAAGTGTACTAAGAATAATTAATTTGGTAATAAACAAGCATAACCTTTCCATTTCAAATCGTCACATAAAATTAGCAAAATGAAATGGAGGAGTGTTTTTCTCTTGACCTTCGAAGGGGCTTAGAAAACTTCGGGTTAGCAAGCTCCAATCCCAATCTAACAGTTTTGAGTGGAAGAAGCAACCCCATGCAACCAACCTAAGTGCTACTTCAAAAGTGTAGAAAGGTATGTAAATTAGAATTCCACATCACATTAAGCTTAGCCTTACAAAAATAATCTCCTACATATACAGCAATGAAGAGATCATGAGTGTGCAATTAAGTGTAGTTATGTCATTGCCATTCTTATGCACTTTCAACTGACTCTTCCTCCTACACTGATCAACTTATTGATCTTTCTCACATGTGTGTGCCACTCTATGAACACAACTAACCCTATGATGTGGCATGATGCCATGGGGATCTATTCTCATTTCATTTTGTGCCAATTTTTTTGGGGGGTTGTATTTTAATTCCATTGGGAGATTTGGATAACTATGGGCTGATATTAAGTGAGTTCCCTATCTCAATCTAAACTGTAGCAAACCGTAGTCAGTAGTAACCTCATGCCCAATCTATCTTATATCATTGCTAAATGAGGTGGGCGACACTTTTTAGCATTATTAGTCCCACCATATTATCTGCTTTATGTTTTAGTGAATCAAGTTTTTTCATGCACAAAGATTGGTGGGGACATACATGATGTGCAAAGTGTAAAGTCCTACTACATTGGTTAATGTGTTTTGCAACTTGGGCTTCCATTATTGGGAAGGCACCAAATATGTAAAACCCTTGAAGAATATGTGTAAATAAGCACAAATGGGAATTAGTGAGTTAAACAAAGGATGAGATTTTTCATTTTGCAATCACATGAATTCTAGCATGTCTTCTCATTTATTTTAATCATCTTGTTGTCATTGTCAATTCTATGAAATCTCTCTCTCTCTCTCTCTCTCTCTCTCTCTCTCTCTCTCTCTCTCTCTCTCTCTCTCTCTCTCTCTTCATAATAGAAGATATATTACCAAAAAATACTTTACAAATGGCCACATGGCCACCATGTGATGTACTAGCTTTCCCTCATTAATTACTCCAAACCATAGGTGTAGCTCAAAGTACCCTCATCCAATATATAGCCGTGTCATTCTCCACCAAATGAGCTGACCACAAGGAAGAGACTTGCCACAATAGTAGCCCTTTTATACGACCCATGTGAGATGCAATACCAACTTTTGCATCAAATATGAAGGCATTCCTAGTTAACCAGATATGCCACAATCCTATCCACGTGAAAAAATGAAAGAAAACTAAATGTTCTGGGTTATCCGACCCATTTGGAATCTTGCCAAAAATCCAGTCTTTAACCTTTGCGGGCCTATCTGGCAATGGAATCCATACATAAGAAAGGAAATCTCTCTCTCTCTCTCTCTCTCTCTCTCTCTCTCTCTCTCTCTCTCTCTCTCTCTCTCTCTCTCTCTCTCTCACACACACACACACACATCAATATTTATAGTAATCATAGGTAGTAGCACATCCACAATTGGAGGTTAGAAACAAACATATATTGATTTTAGATTAATTAAGATCAAATACTCTTTCTAGTACAAGATAGATTAGACTAAGAAGGATTGACCTTAATGCACGTGTGAGACACATTCTAACATCAAATACTTTTTCTAGTACAAGATAGGTTAGAGTTATAAGGATTGATCTTGATGCATGTGTGGAGGATTGCTTGATAACATTTTAACTTAACGTATGAACATAGGGTTGCTTAAGCATTGAAGCAATAAAAGCTACCTGGCAAAAATAACCACCCATTTGGTAGAATAAAGATAAAGTGTGCCACTTGTATTGAGAGTCTTTTCATGAAGAGATCATAGCTATTGATTATTAAGCCTTTTTTTATAGTAACAAGCTTAGTTGTGCACATGGTTTTCCTCCTGGCAAGCCCTCAATTCCTTAGCCTTACGTACACATATTAATGCATAAATGAAATAAAGGCAGTGTGACTCTATACATGTGGACCTTTCGTAATAATAAGCTCTACATATTGACACTTAATAAATGTACTTATACTTTATAGACATGGAAAGGAAATAGAAAAGGTCAATGGGACCCTAAATTGTAAAGATAATGTCAACCACTTTCATTTTCCTTGTAGGTTAAAGGTGGAACCAAAATAATATTTTCCATACTTGGAATTTCTAAACATGTCATGGAAGTGATTATTATCTTAAAGTTATCAACCTATGACCACCAAATTTCTAATATAAATATTGTCTTGCTTAGTAGCTTGAAAAATAACAAAGAAAATTTTTAAGGCCCTCCCAATCTCGTGGAAATCCCTTGGGCAAGGACATGTGATACTTTTAAAAATGGCTACTTTTTAAAGAGTTGGTGATGTGAACAAGTTATGGGACCACTAGACATGAGGATAGACATGTTGAAAGGATGTTTAATCTAGGCCATTAAGAGAAGCTCTACGTTTTTAAAGTAAATCAATGTGCTTGAGATTCTATATGATTCTATAGGTAGAAGGTTTAAGAGTGGAGGCATGTGATTTTGTAAAGAGACATACAACATGTAGAAATGATGTACTATGGACATTCAATCATGAGGACTTTCTTAATTTATTTTAAGTAAAATGGCTCCCTTTTTCTAGGTAGGATCCATTTAGGACAATGAATCAATCTCATTCTCTCACCTTATTGGCCTTCCAAAGCAAGTGCTAATGGGATTGAGCTAAGTGTTAGTAGATGAGCTTAATGTGAAAAAGTGTTTGTTGTGATGAAGTGTTAAAAGGATGTAGCAAAGTGCTAGTAGCTTGTACTAGGGAAAATTTGATATTTAGCTAAGTAGATTGTTAATGGTAAAGGTTGGTCCTAGTAAGTGATATCTTTATACATGGAGCTAATGAACATGGACATGGGGTAGTCATGGTGTTAAATGGCATTAAGCAATCGATCGAAGTATTGTACAATCTCATGAGACACTTCCACCATGCATGTCGATAGTGGGCCATGGTGTTCGTTTAAGAAAAGTATCATTTTCGTACATTGTTCTCATCGTCCTTCTTAATGTGTAATAGTGCATACTTGTGGTGCGATTTCAAATACAATGTGTTCCCAAAAGCACATACATCCCTTTCCCACCCTATCTTGCATGTCAACTAAAACTCTTAAGTGCTTTGTCTTTTGTCGTACTAGGATTATTCATAGTTGTTGGGCTTTTGGTTTTTCAAGTATTATGTATAGAATATCCCTAGACATTGGAATTTGCCATGATAAGCATGTTGAAATGCTATGCTTCCCTCATTCTTTTCTTCTTACTTCACTATAGCATTAGGATACCTTTTTTTATCTTGTAAGCTCAATTTTCTTAATCAAAATGATTCCTTTTCAACCTTCATTCTTTTTGTTAAAAGCTAATTTACAAAACACCCATGTGGTCTCACAACATGGATTTTATATTCTATGTCAATGTTAACTCTTTATTTTAAAACAAAAACCTTACTATGTGTCGTATAATACTCGCTAGGAATCACCATCTCTATGGTAATTTAAATATTGCAATCTCCCTTATTCTTTAAGTGCTCACTTTTAGCTTTTGAAGGCCCTTTTTTTCCATGGACAAGCAATCTACTTCATGTTAAACAATAATGTTCTTACCAAATCCATACTACTATGAAAAAAATGGAGCATTGATGCATGGCATACATTTCTTCCTCTTTTATTGGAGTCATAGCATATATACTAACATGCCAAAAGATGGGTGGTTGATTTTTTGGATGGAGTTGTAATCAATATTTTCATATTTGGTGCATTTAGACGAGTTTGGAGAAAACTTAAAATAGTCTAAGTAACATAACGCTAAGATATTTTTAATAAGGTTTTAGGGGGTTTATCATTTCACGTTGCACATACATTCATGGAAACAACTTTCGAAAAGAGTGTTTTATAATAAAGTGTAGGGTGTAGAAAGAAGTGTATTTGTGTAATGGTAAGGATGAAGGGTGGGGTAGGCTATAAGTACTAGGGTACATGTGTTATAGGGTAATTGTTATTAGACTCTAATAATAGGTAGATTTTATGTAAATTTAATTGAAGAAAAGTAAATACTATATAAAACAAAATTCATCGTATGAAATGTATATAATATAATAAAAAGTTATATGCATTAATAGTAAGAATGCATATAACTTTTTATTATATTATACATATTTCATAGTATGAATTTTATTATAGGAAAAAATTGGTTTCTAAATAGGTATACCTTAAATAATTCAGTATAATGATACAAAAACTTTTTTTATAAGGCTTGGTTTATTTTTCAATGTTATGTGAAAAGAATTATTTATGTACTAAAGAAAACATAATTATCCTTTTCAAACTATAATCTTCATTATTGGATGGGAGGACTAAAAAAGTCTTTATATATGTCTATGTTATGTACTATACATATTGGATGGGAGGACCTTTGAAAAAGTATTTATATATGTCTATGTTATGTACTATCCACATTAGAGGGGAGGACCTTTGAAAAAGTATTTATATATGTCTATGTTATGTACTATCCACATTAGAGGGGAGGACCTTTGAAAAAGTCTTTTTATATACTATCCATGTTATAGGAAAAATTCACATCTTTTGTTTATGAAGAAATGGTCTTTACATTCTCTTAACTATGTCTTTACTATATGTATGTTGCAACATTGAATTGATCCACTCAATAACTTATATATTTATTTATTTGAGATAGCTTCACTATCTAAAAAAATCTAACCTTTCTAGGAAATGGAGAGAAGCCACTCGATGTTGCATGGCTTCTCTCTATGCTATTAGATGTTTACTATTAGATATTGAGAGTGCAATTGCCTTTCTAGGAAATGGAGAGAAGCCGCTTCATGTTGTGTGGCTTCTCTCTATCCTATTGGATGTTTACTATTGGATATATTAAGAGTGCATATTGCCTTGTGTAGATTTATGATAGGCAATGTTGGGTTAGGGCTAGTGATATGGCCATACAATTGAGCAATAAAAGGATTGTTTGACCTTTTATAGTAAACTGTAAGACCCCTAACCCTCTATTTATGGTAGCAGAATGACACTAAGGGTAAACCGACTCACTTGGGGCTCATATCACAATATCCTAATGCTTGGCTATTCCATCAATTTCTCCTAGTCTGGCTAGAATAATCTTTACACAGGAAAGGTGAATGATTCTTCCAGGAGTTTTTTTCCCTTTATAATTCTCACAATAAGCACGTCACATCGAGCGGCCCCTCGTTGAGGCTCAGCAAGATGTCCCGACTCCTCGATTACAAAGGTAATTTTTCTATCCATGTTGATGATTTTCTAGACTAAACTACTCATCAATTTTTTGTCGTTTTAAGATTGTTTTGTTACTTCGCAACTCGGGTCCACTCGACCACCCACACTGTTGAATCATTTTTCTACTTAAACCAAATCCATAGGCTCATCTAATCACATGTGTCTATCCTTTTTCCCCCTCCACTAGACCTATGGAGCCAATGTAAACTCATGCACCCATAATTAAATTCGCCACTTTACTCACACACACCATTTAAGATAAGTGCACACACACATTCAAAATAGCCATTAAAAAAAGAAAAAAGAAAAAAAGAGCATACAATTCTTTTCATACATGCATATATCATATGTCCATATATCACATATATCAATGTTACATCATTATCCTTGATTGTGAGACCATCATCCTTAGACTAAGATGGTATGCACCAATGAGCCCAAACACTCAGACCATTATGATGACTGGAGGTGCCCTACATGTCTTACATCCACCTTAACACAAGTGTTAAACAATGTTAGGAGTTTTTTAATCAATCATCATTTATCCTAGAAGCACGAACACTATAGGTATTAGCATCATGACCCATGTATGTTTAGTACCAGCATGCATACTTAGCCACCAAGCACTACTCTACATGTTTCATCCGGAGCCACTTCATGTCTATCACGCCGCTAATCATGTTAGGGGCATGCCCATGTTTGGCCGAGAGGGGTCAAGGTCTTAGACAATCAACTTTGTGTGGTGCATCTTACGGATGGCATCTTAGAAGCATGAATACTCCAAGTATTGGCATCAGGAGCCACGCATGTATAGCACCGGGTTATACTTATAGCCACTAGGCGCTACCCTGCATGTTTCACTTGGAGTCGCTTCCTGACCATCACATCAATTATGCCAAGAGCACACCCAATTTCGGCCAAGAGGGGCCAAGGTCTCGAACCACTGCCTTCATGTGATACATCTCATTGGATAACACCCATACTGTAATCCATAAACTTGTGTGATACCTTCACAGGCTATGTGGTACCTTCACATGCTTCCATAAACAAACACATATGCATTGCATGAATACAAAATTGAAACATTAAAGTAGAATTTTAATCAATATACACTATATTCATATCTGAAGAAATGTAAACCATGATTACACATATGCATCACATGAATACACAGTATCCAAATAGTAAAGTAGAATTTCAAACAAAATACATTGTGGTCATATCTAAAGTAGTGTAAACCATCGTTAGCTCGATGAGAGATCACATCTCTCTAGTCGAAACTCTGAGCGAGTCAAATTACTCCAACCACACATATCTTGGCGAGGTCTTTTCCTTCCTTAGAATCATTCCCAAGTCTTCATTCCATAAGTCATTCCATTCAACTTCAAGTAAAGTCCTTTATATATAAAAGATCTTTTTAAGGTCAACCATCTACTTCTCTTATTTGGGTCCTTATCTTTGTGTTGAACAATCTCTAAGGGTCGTTGGTCATCCTTTAAGGTCTTTCCTTGAAGGTTTCTTAAAATATCTCAACCTTGATTTCTTACCTTATTACCAATGGGATGTCAAATCCTTCACAAACTTAAAGACTTGGCCTCTTTAATTGAGTACATCTAATCTTTGCTTTTCCTAACTTTGGCCTTAACTTTAATCCTTATTATAGGACTTTAAATTTATTGCCAAGGGTCATCTAAATTATTCACTTTAATACACTACTTCCTTTCTAAGAAATGGCTTTACACTTGATAAGGTACTATGAATATCACTGATTTAAGGATTAATCAAGATTTTATCTCTCTAAAGATAAGTTACCTTTGAAGAGATTGATCCAATTTATCCATGTCTACACAATTTGGCTTCCTAAAGTTAAATCTAAGGTTTTGGGCTACCCTTAACATTAATCTCATTCTCTCTCTAGAGTTCTTGCTTATCTTTGCACTAATATTTTTTTAATAAAAAATCTAACTTGAATATTAACAATCCCTAATTCTCTTTTATTAATTCTCCCATCTTGCTACTATGTTTCTCTCTCTACATTTTTACCCTACTTTCTCTCTCTAGGAATAAGGGTAACCCTAAATTCATAATTTAAATCTAATTTTCCTAAATAAACCCTACCATCTATAATTTAAATCTAATTTTCCTAATTAAACTCCATAATCTATAATTTGATCCAAATGCTTGTCTAAACTTAGGCTCACTTCAAATTAGAGTATTTAGACTAGTTTTGTCTCCAAAAAAAAAACTTTTCCCCACACTTTATATAATAATTTCTCCTAGGTTTAGAAGTAGTCTATCCCAATCTTTAATTTTCCTAAGGTTCTAGGCAACGAGAAGGTTCCCTTAATTTAATTAAGATTTCTTCAGAGATTATGCATTAAACTAAAGGTAAAGGGTCAAAATTAGACTTTAAGGGTCTTTGGATTTGAGAACTGTGAAGAGAATAAGAATATATATTCCTATTTAAACTAAAGGTAAAGGGTCAAAATTAGACTTTAAGGGTCTTTGGATTTGAGAATTGTGAAGAGAATAAGAATATATATTCCTAATTTGATTTAAATTATAATCATCATGGAATAGACAATTTGATTTTCAAAAGAATATATATTCCTAATTTGATTCAAATTAGAATCATCATGGAATAGATAATTTATTTTTAAAAGAATAGGAAAAATGTAATTTATAAGCAAAGGGGTAATTATACCTTGGAAAATTGATTTGTAGGAGATTTGTTGTACCCTATGGGTAAAGAAATGAACTTCTCACATCTCCCAATAACCCACGAGTTTTTTTAGAGATCCCTAGGAGCTTGCGTATCTCCAATAATAACCCTCTTACACTCTAAATGATTGCTTACAGCCTTGGTAAATCCAACATATGTGGGCATGTGCTGCACTAAAAACCAAGTAGAAAGTACTCTCCTTTCTCTAAGAAAAATTTCATGGACTTCTTATGATGAGGGGACTCTTTTTATAAGTGAAAATGATGGATGCACTCTTTAAATGTGCCATTAGTTCACTCAAGTTGGTAACCCACCATATCTCATGCAACTCAACCTTAAACTTCATACATCTACCCATTTTCTCATGCACTATATGCATCCACCTATACTAGTTAACTCTCACATTTATGCACGACTAGAATTATCTATTAGTTTACCATGCTTATTTCCACATTAATAATGTTCTTTCTTTCCAAAAATTATTCCTAAGATTTTTGCACTCACCTTCTAACCTTAGATTTTAAATTTTCACGCATCTAACCTTGGATTCATTAAAGTGTATACTCTATTTACAACTTTTGCCAAGGCTAATGCACATTTATTTCCTAGCATATTTTTTGAATAATTCTTATTATTTTCTCTCTTTTCTAATCCCAATGTGTAGGAGGGCAAACATATACATATGTGCAAATGGGAAAAACCCCATTAAATTTATACATAGGATAACTTGGTTATAAACATTACATTTTATTTTCTAATTTCTCAATTACTCAAGTTTCCAGGTTTCTCATTAAAATGCACATCATCCTAATTCCATATTCTCCCACTAGGATAACTTGGCTATTAATATTAAATTTTATTTTTTGATTTCTCAATTACTTGAGTTTCCAAGTTTGTCATTGAAATGCACATCTCATCCTAGTTCCGTGTTCTCTCACTAGAACATACACCGTAGAAATTATTATCTGAGATGCATTAGGATAAGGGAAGAGGGGTCTTACGTTCTCCCCCACTTTGTCCTTGTCTTGCAAAAATTGGGGATGATCTTTCCTGAATTCTTCCTCTTTCTCCATGTAGCATCCTCAGTTGGGAAAAACTTCTATTTGATCATATATTCTTTATTCCTAAGGGGATTTTTTTTTAACATCCAAAACTACTTCTAGTTCCAATTTCACTTGACCTTAGGCAAGAAATGTAACTTGTTCATTTCTTTACCTTCATCAAACTCTCTAGTAGTCACTTAAGATCAATATATTGATTTTGTCTATTCTAGCAGCTTTGATGTCCTTCTTTAGTCTACATTTGGTGATCCATTTTCTTTGATAATTCCACTTTAATCAATATATCGACCAATTCGATCAATACACCGGTCCATTTGATTCGTACATTGGACCAATTAAATGACGCTAGAGAATCTTGTCCATCGGACTAATATCCTTCTTGTACTTTCTCTAAGAGAGTGAACTTGTCTTGGGTTGCACGCGCAAAAGAAAGCCTTGATGTCCTTCTTTATAGTCAACATTTGTTGATCCATTTGATCTAGCCTTTTCTTCGACATTTCCACTTTGATTAATGCATCAGACCAATACACAATCGTGTCCATAAAGTGCCTTATTTTGACTCATCCCTATTTTTTGATGACGAGATCCCAGATTCTACCAAACGTAGATAATTCATTTATCTCCTAGGTTCTCATCCACAAAACACTCAAAGAATATATTTGATTACTTGGTTCACCCTCTTTGTCTAGCTATCAGTTTCTGGATGATAAGCAGTACTAAGACCTAGAGAGGTACCCACAGCTTCAAAGTAAGCAATCCAAAAGTGGGATGTGAATTTAGCATCTTGATCACTCACTATTCTTCTAGGCAATCCATGGAATCTAAATATTTCTTTTAAAAAGACTTTTGCAACATCAAGTGCAGTATAAGTCTTTTTCACATGAATCAAATAAGCAACTTTAGTCAAACAATCTACTATAACCAAGATGGAATCATCAAGTGCAGTATAAGTCTTTTTCACATGAATCAAATAAGCAACTTTAGTCAAACAATCTACTATAACCAAGATGGAATCATATATTACATTGAATGAAGGTAATCTAGTGATGAATACCATGCTTATACATTCCCATTTCATCTGCATGATGTCTAAAGAATGTAACTTTCATGGCTTTTTTATCCTTTTAACCTTGATCTTCTGGTAGACTAAGCACTGACAAACATGTTGTAGTACATCCTTCTTAAGTACGGGCCAAAAGAAACTCTTCTTTACAGTCATGAGAGTCTTCACATAGCTGGGGTGTCCTGCTATAGGTATGTCATGAGCTTCATTTAGAATCCTCTTTTCAAGGTCTCTATCTTTAAGAACACATAGCCGATTATTGAAGTACATGCATTGTGAGACCGTTACCCCTTTATCTATGGCTGCGAAATCACACTAAGGGTACTCAAAGCCTCATATCAAAATATCCTAATGCTTGGCTATTCGTTAGCTACTCTTAGTCTCGCTAGAATCCTTACACAAGAAATTTGAATGATTCCTCCAAGTGTTTTTCCCGTCATAGTTCTCAAGCACCTCACATTGATAAGCATGGTCCCCGAGGCTCAATAAGTGATCATGACCCCTTGATTATGAAGGCAACTCTTCTATCCTTATATATGATTGGCAACTAAACTACTTATCCCAAGTTTTTTTTTGCTCAAGGCCTATGTCTATGCTTATATTTCTTGATATGTGCATGAGGTATTTTTCTCAAGTGCAATGAAGGTCCTAACATTGGTATTAGAGCAAGAGACAACTTTGAAGGAAAAGACCATTTAAATTCAAGGCAAATTTAAAGGAAGGAAAGATAAAGGTCTTTTATCCAGGTCTTTGAAGGAAAAGACCATTCAAATTCAAGGAAAATTTTGAGGAAGGAAAGATAAAGGTCTTTTATCCAATAGATAGAAGAATCTCTAATGGTTATTACCCAAGGGCAAAAGAAAAGTGGATTTTCATGCATCAAAACCACCCTTTTTTCCAAAAGTGGTTTTTCCCAAACCTCAACATTATCAATATTAGAGCACATGGATGTCTTTAGCATGTTGTGAAGGTTTGAAGTCTACTCTTAGAAGAAGGCAAAGCTGCAAAATCTTTCTCTCTCAACTCACCAATGGTTGACCACGATCTATGCATGACGGTTTTCCTTAGAAGAAAAAGATTAATAAGCTTAAAGACTTAAGGCTTATAAAGCCTTTATTAAAAGGCTTAACATAAGCCTATTAAAGCCTTAGTTTAAGGCTTTAAAGGAAATAAAAAAAACCTTAAACAACCTTAATATCTTTTTTAATTGGCACAAAGGGAGGCCCCAAAATTTATTTTTATAAGGGAAATTGGTTTGCTTTAAAAAAAAGTATTAAAAAATGAATCTTTGTATATACTCCATTAATTCCCAGGCAACACACACATCATGTTCTTAGAGGCTTCTTTGAAAATTTATTAAGAATCAAGGGCCACTTCAACAAAATCATTTTTGGCTTCCATTTGAGATGTGTTTCTACTCACTTGTTGGTTTAAGGGCTATCACTCGACAAAGTTACTCAATTTGGATCTCACAAAATCAAGCAAAGATTTGACTTTTTGTAAATGAGAGATAAATCGATAAGTATTATTTATTGCTTTTTCAATTTTCTTATCCGTTAGTTTGTAATATTGTTGTTATATTCTTTCTCATGTCATGATGAAACCTGCAACCTCCTACTATTCTTGAACAAATCCAGTCACTCCAAAACTAGTTGAATAAAGAAAGGGAGAAGAGGAGGGAGTTAGAGGAACCTATTTCCCTTTGTAAGAGAAGAAGAGGAACCCTTGATGTAGAATCTGAAGATGATATTCGTAGAATGGTGTAAGCTACTCTTAGAGCCCACAATGTTAGTAAGGCTTTTGCTACAAAACTTTGATGGTGGCAAGAAGGATGCACGTGCTATTTCAGCCTTGCTAAGCGAACTTGATGACTATTTCATGAGAGAGAATTTTTTTGAATGAGATAAGATCAAGCTAGCGACCAGTTATAGTGGTGGATAGTATAACTTTGTTAATCCCATTTTGGATTAACAAAGATGCTCCTCCCATTGAGAAAATTAATAAGTGTTATGTAACAGCATTATAAATGTCGTACATTATGAGATACTTGTTAGCCAAGGCTTTAGCTAGTAAGTTTTGGGTGCCCAAGTCTGAATAAGGGCCAGTTGTATGTAAGGCAATTTCTCATAATGGAAAGACAAAATCCCCCTTTGTGCTATGAGAGAGAGAGTACTCTAGTGTATGTGCCTCTTCTATGCTTGGGTGTGGGAGAGTGAGAGGATGATTGCCTTGCATTGGGGTGTGAGTGACTCCGCAGTGTAGAGTGGAGGTGGAGATTGGAGGATTGGAGCTTCTCCTAGTGAGCTTGGAGAGCCTCAAGGGACATGATCTCGAAACATGGTAAGTCCTCTATGACGGTTATTGTTTGTTGCTTGTTCCATTAAAGAATGTGTGGAGTTCTCTTTCTCTTGGGAGATGCAGTAGGCCATAACATTTTTGGCACCGCTGCCAGGGAAACCACCATTGTTTCTTCCATCTTCTTAGATCTCCAATTCCCACTATGGAAAGATTCATTGTTGCCTTTGCATTCTGGAAGTGCATTGTGAAGTACTATGTGGATAAGGTTTGTATGGAAGTGAAGGAACTAGATTAATTATGAAATTTTGTGTGTGTTGAAGTGTGTAAGTACTTGGTAATGCTTGGAGGAAAGTAACACTTGGGTTTTCTTATGATTTTGTTGTTTTTATCACCAATTTCGCTATCGTGAGTTAGAAGTGGGTGATATTATTTTTTATGTTCTTTCAAAAAATCACAAAAATAAGGAGCCATTGGTGGTTGTGTTTGTCACTTACATCACATTCGTTTTGCTAGGATTCATTAGGCAAGGAAATCAAACTCCAAAATACTCAAAAAATCATTATGTTGGCTCGACTGATGTGACAAAGGTGTGAAAGTGTAGGAAAGCATTTCACGACATAAGGCACAATGCATTTCACGGTGTGAGATCCTACCTGCCTTAGCGCTAGAAATCTCGAGATTGCCTGACTAAAGATAATGCATCTTATCCTGACACGACCGACACAAGGAAACTGAAAAACTCTTATCTCGTGAAAGGGGTACAGCTTATGACGTGAAATGCATTTGTGTATCACAACGTGAGTTAGAGCTGGCATTTCACGATGTGAGACTTGTCAAGTTCACGGAGTGAAGGATTGTCAGATCAGGGGGCAAGAGAGAGTCATAATTGTAATATAGTAATCTTCCCAACTCATATTAATGCAATTTTAGCTTGAAATTACAAGGCTTTAAACATAAGTTGTTCATGATGTGAGACCCAATACACGGTGTGAAACCCATTTCACGACGTGAAATGTGAGTCTGACAAATAATCGAGCATAAAAGCTGGAGTAGTGAGTTGGCATGTTTAACTATTTTATCATGCACTTGAGGTCAGGAAAACTTATTGGAGACGACCTTACCCTTGATGATAGTGCATCTAATTACCTAAGATCCTCCTACTAGAAACGTGTTGGTTCAGGTCGCTCAATGAGCACTCAATTGAGTGTTGCAGCTTGAAGAAATCTGTAATCCAAAACCGGACTTAACAACTAACGTCTGGCCCCAAGAACACTAACACCTTTTGACTTAGTGGAATTACTCCTAGGGTTACGCGAGACAAAGAGAATGTTGTCAAGATAGGTCAAATCTTCTTTCCCACATCTGAGGAAGTAGAGGATGACATTAAGATGGTTGAAGTAGAGCGTCAATTGTGACTTTTGAGCTTAAAAAGGCAAGATCTTCATATGCGTAGAATGGCGATGGAACGGAGGGAATCGATAATTTGCTTCTATTACATGGCAAGGAAGCAAAAACATCTAGGGATGCTATGGAAAACATGGGGGTTGGACTGACAGAAGGAGGGATACCAGCTCTAGAACCCATAAATGAGGAACCCAAGGCTAAGGAAGACCTCGAAATGCGAGAAGAAGAGGACGATCAACCTAGGGCATCTGCAAGAGAAGAGGATCTGCTCTACACAAGGGAGGAGATAAACGAGATGATCAAAATCCCACATTCTTGCAAAGCATGGAACTCTTGATTCAACAAAGGCGGGTTGAGGCCGTTAATGAAGAGCCGGGTGTGATGAGGAATTTCTTGGACCCAACCGTAGACTCGAATTGGATAGATGGACCTACACAAGCAAAGGACGAGGCTTATTTAGGGGGGGAATTGCTCCTTGGATGCCAATAGTGGATCCCCACGTAGATCTAAATACGGCCACAAGGACAGATTTGTTGAATATGGCTGCAAAAATGGACAGAGGCATGGTTAGGGAACTAGGCACTGCCCTTGAATCCAAGCCGAATTTGATGAAATTGCACATCATTTCGAAACTCATGCAAAAGTTCTCAGGGTGTGGGGACACAATCCAACACCTAGAGATATTTGAGTCGTGTAAAACCTGTGGGCCGGTGAACAATGTGACCATGATACATGTCTTTTCTCTAACTCTAGATGAGAAGGCCCACCAATGGTATCGAACCTTAAAGCCTAAAGACAAAGTTAATTTCACTCAGATTAAGAATGTGTTCATACCAAGCTTCGTTCTTCGAAGTGGTGATAGATGGAGTCCTGTGGCTTAGCTGCATAACATCAAGCAGAAAGAAAATGAATCCATTATGTTTCTCGACTCAAGCACCTAAACTCAAGATGCAAATTGAGGAAAAAGCTAATTGATGATCAGTTTACTGCCCTATTTCTGAAGAGGAGTACGAGATCATAAGATGTATGATTATTTGGTGTTAGCTCGACCGACTACTTTGGATGCTTGCTGTAAGTTGGATATCAAGTATGAAGATAACATGCTTGAGTTGCCACAACCAGAAGATGCAAAGGTAGCTTCGGTGGTAGCAACATCACGAGTCTTTAGTCATCTCAATACGTGGGACCTAAAAATAAGCAAGTTGGCAACATTACAGTTGAAGAACTCAGTACTACCATCTTGGAGAAGCTAAAACCTAGGGATGGGAGGGAAGCATCAGGGAATAGCCATCTCTACCCCCCGAGAGAGAGAGTTAATTTGGTGCTCAATCTGTAGACAAAATCATATGAGCACTGAATCTCCTCATCTAAGACCAAGGTAGTTACTCTATTATGCTAACTGTCAAAGACTAGGGAACCACGATACCGCTATGTTAAAATACCCAAGGATCCAACCCTTAGTACAATTGCTAGCACCCAGAGTGCCATTAGCTTTACCAGTACCACCAATGCAATCCAATGTGGTAGTAGGGCAGCCGAATGCATCCTATTTATCGAGAGGAATGTTCAAGATGCACGATATGATGCCATTATCACCACCTATCCTACCACCATAGGCGTCACAGGCCAAGATTAACAAGGTGTTGATTGAAGAACCCTTGGAAGATGGGGAAGCTATGTGCAAAGTAGAACTGAATAATGACTACTACAAGGAACCACCTAAGATCACACCAGAGTATTATGTCCTACAAAATAGCACACCACTACTATTGTTGCAAACCACAGTAGAGTGGAAGGGAAAAGACATAAATTTGACTATGAGAAGGGGATACATACAATGTTTCCATTGTAATGGACATCATCGAGTAGCGGAGTGTCCTCTGAAAAATGTAGCTAATGCTAGTCAACCTCAATTAATAGCGGCACAGACCCACACCATGCCAACTCTTTCCTGTGTCAAGTGTGGTGTTAATCATCTGATCAAGGATTGCCCTTATCGCACCAATGGTAACACTTGTGCATCTAACCATCCACCATTAGGACTATAAGTGTGCATGCTGGAAATATCACACCAGTAAATGCCTTGACCTGCGCCGCACAAGCCAAACCAGTGGTGGACAAAAGGGAAAACCCAGAAGGTATTACAACTTTTAAGGTTGGGAGAAGGAGAAGAGCAAAAAAGGTGGGCAAGGGTGATACCTTGGTCGTAGTTGAGGATGCATCCCCGAGGAAGATACCATTGACACTGGCTCCACCCAAATAGAGGAAGATACCATTGACACCGGCTCCACCCAATTAGAGGAAGGACATGATCTATTATGGAGACCGGATGAGCATGCACATGGAACCACAAAAGAGAGACCAGCAACCCTCGAGGGTGTTGGGGAATATTCGATGATGTGCAGAGGAGGAAATAAGAAACTCAAAGAAGCTAAGGCCCTTGTAAAGGAGTGTCAATGCAACCACGAAGCCAAATTGAGGGCTAATAAGGCTAGGGATACATTGTATCCACGGCATGAGTTGCTAATGGAAAGGAAGTTAGATGTGTCAACCCCAATTCTGGAAGAATCCGAGGAAGGGACTAATAGTGATTGATGGCAAGGATGTTTGCCAAGGCAGATCAATAACTGTCAACCCATTCGTTCCCTAGGATTCAATATGAGACAAATACTTGGAAGGAGACTTCACTTGCTAGAGAACCCAGAGATATAGACAATCTCTCAGTAGTATTGTCCACAAATGTCAAAATTTTGCTTGGACCATTACTGCGTAACACACCGACATTGTGGGCAAATGTCAAGGATTGGTAGAAGGAAGAATGAATCCAATGACCACTATAGAGGAGAGCTAGACACCTTTGGCTGAGAAAAACCTAGTGCCAAGGAAAGGGAAGCACCTACATTCATCCAAATACCCGTCACCAATTGGGAAGGTATTATGAGGGTGATGACATGAATGCCACAATTCCAATCCACCATAACAGGTACCAAGCACTTGGTATCCCAGATGGGGGTGCATGTGTCAGCATTATCACCAAGTGATGTTGGGAAAATTGGGGAAAACCAGAGTTAGAAAGAGCAGGCCTAATCGTTAAGATGGCAGATGGAACATCCTCAAGGCCAATGGGATTATTGAAAAATGTTAAACTTAAGGTCTTTTCGTTCCGTTACCATCATGAATTTGTAGTAATGGACTTTCTATGCCAACTAGATTCATATGATATTATCTTGGGTAGACCCTTCATGAGGGAAGCCAAAGTGGTGCATGATTGGGAATTAGACTAAGTATATATATGAAAGGATTCACAAATTCTGAAGATCGATCTCCATACGTGGAAGGCACACCCCATGGAAGGGCAATTGTTTGGAGATGATTCGGTCATGAAAGAACGAACCACATCCTTACAAATCTGCCAACCAGTTAAAGAACACTCGTGTGACGAGGAAGAGAGCAAGATGTACGCGTTTCTTCCACCTCCAGACTTTAGTGAAAACTGGATGCATGTACTTGCCACCATAGATATGTTGTCCCCCAAAGTATGTTGAATCGGGAACCATTCCTACTACCGCAGTGCGCATGGTGAATGTGCAACTCATGGAAGAGGAAATAGAAGATGAAGCCTTAAGCATAGGAGTGCTTGGGATGCAAGGTTGCAACAACACTAAACGCCTTAGGAAATGCCAGAAACAAAAGAGGTATATCACTCGACGTGAAGTAAACCCACAGACACCTAATGGCTAAGATATCTCGAGGTCACTAAGGTGCACGATGAGTTCTCTAAGAATTGGGGTGAAGAGTTAAGATCACCTTGGAAGGGAAACAAGAAGAGAAATCTACTCTTCTTCAAGAGCATGATTCGCCTAAACTTACTAACACTAGAAGAAGTAAACGAAATCTGGCTCTAATTGAAGCTGAGCCAGAGGCAAGGAAGGCAATGGCTGGAAAAGAGGGTGATGATGACGATGAGCCAAACTTGCACCCATTGCCATACCATTTTAGAACTTACACCATCAATGAGTGAAAGGTAGTCCAACTGACGGCCAAAAGAGTGAAGGAGAATGGCCATTCCATGTCCTACGATGATGGACTAGCAGAAGTTAAAGAGGTAGACATTGTTGAGCCAGGGGAGGATCCCAAACCTGTCACATTGTTAATGACTTGACTATGTTGAAGAAGAGGAACTCATTGCTCTCTTGAAAGAGTTCAAGGATTGTTTTGCTTAGAAGTATATTGAAATGAAGGGTGTACCACCCGAGGTGGTTCAACACACTTTCCCGATCATGGAGGGATTGAGACCATCCAGGCAGAAGCCTTACCAGATGAATCCTAAATACGCAGCTATTGTAAAGGAGGAAATTGATAAGTTCATAGCTTCGGCTTTCATCTGTGAGATTGAGCACATAGATTGGCTGTCACCAATCTTGATCGTGCCAAAAAAGAATGGGAAGCTTAGAGTGTGTGTTGATATGAAAAAAGTCAATGTAGTTACCAGGAAAGATGACTACCCATTACCATATACGGAGCATGTATTACAGAGGGTAGTAGGTCATGAAGCCTACAACTTAGATGGTTTTTTGGGATACAACCAAGTGTCCATTGCACTAGAGGACCAACACAAGATGGCCTTTGACACACTGTGGGGGGACCTATGCTTATAAGGTTATGCCTTTTGGCCAACTAATGCCCCTGCAACATTCCAACGATTGATTTGCATGACTTTCAAGGACTACTTGCAAGAGTGTCTTAAGGTATTCATTGACAATCTTTGTGCACACTCACAATGGACTGAACATCTGGCTTGCTTAAGGAAGGTGTTTGAGAGATGTCGATTGTATCGCATATCCTTAAACCATTTAAAATGCCAATTTTGGGTCAAGCATGGTGCTATATTGGGACACATTGTGTCTAAGAATGGAATTTCCACCAATGAGGGCAAGGTGAAGTTGATTCTGGAATCACCACCACCAACAAACTATAAGGGTGTACAATGGTCTATGGGACATGTTGGGTATTATCAAAGATTCATTATATTCTATACTAAAATTGCTAGACCATTGTATAGACTCCTCATAGTCTTTGAATCGACTGAAGAGTGCCAACGAGCATATGATCGGTTGAAAAGGGCACTGGAAAGTGTGCCAATTTTGAGACCACCCAACTCGGACCTTGTATTCCATGTGCACATTGATGCATCAAATTTGGGTGCGTATTGGTGTAACCTGGGGAATTCAAATTGGATTACCTAGTTTGCTTTGCCAATCGACAATTAATTGATGCAGAAATCAACTATACCACAACTGAACGTGAAGGGTTGGCCATGGAATATGCTGTTAAGAAATACAGATATTACTTGTTGGCCAATAAATTTGTATTCTTTGTGAATCATCAAGCCTTATTGTATTTTGGTGAACAAGCCATACACCATAGGAAGGATCACACATTGGTTACTCTTACTCTTAGAATTTGAATTTACGGTCATGGTAAGGAAAGGATCACAAAATGTTTTGGCAAACCATATGTCAAGGATTCCAAACAGAGAACCTTTCAATAAGCAGCTGGTGTGGATGATGACTTTCTAGATGCATGTCTATTCAAGATCAATATGGTACCTGAGTGGAGTGAGGAAATATCCGAGTACCTAGCTTATGGTTTTTCAGAGGATTGGTCTTTGAACAAGGATAAGATGTGTCGGCTTATTAAGCTGGCCGCACCATATCAACTAATTGGGGGAGAACTATATAAGCTAGGTAAGGATGATATCATTCGAAGATCTGTGTGAGAAGATGAATTTGTTATGGTATTAGAAGAAGCACACTTAGGAATAGCTGGAGGACATTTTGCTAGAGAAGTTATAGCTTGCAAGGTTCTTCAAGCAGGACTATGGTGGCTTACATTGTTCGGAGACGCCATAGAATTTGTAAAGAGATGTGAACAATGTCAATGATTTGCTATTCCGTAACAAAAAGAGATGTTATAGCTTGCAAGGTTCTTCAAGCAGGACTATGGTGGCTTACATTGTTCGGAGACGCCATAGAATTTGTAAAGAGATGTGAACAATGTCAATGATTTGCTATTCCGTAACAAAAAGACAGGATGCCACTTACCCCTGTAATAGTGAGACAACCTTTTGGGAAATGGGGCATTGATTTTATTGGACCCATTAGCCCAATGGCACATCTATCACAAGCTCAATACGTGATTGTGGCCACAAATTATTTCACCAAGTGGGTAGAGGCGAGAAGCTTTAAAAAAGTTGATGCTCGAACTACAACTAAATTCTTGTAAGAGCAAATCATATCCAGATTTGGCTGCCCACTAGAATTAGTAAGTGATTGGGGTTTGCATTTCATCAATGAGGTGGTTGAACATTTAATCACATGATTCTTTGTAGTACATCATAACTCATCACCTTACTATCCACATGCAAATGGCCAAGCTGAGAGCACCAACAACAAGATTCTATGTCCTATCTTGACCAAGACCTTAGAGGCCAGTCGAATAGATTGGGAGCACAAGTTGACTGCAGCATTATGGGCCTATCGTACATCGTATAAGGTAGCAACAAGATATACTCCCTTTCTTCTATCTTATGGAATCGATGCGGTAATGCCTATAGAGTTCTTAGCTCCAAGCCTATGTATTGAGATACAAGAAATGCTCACAGAGAATGTGGTAGTCGACAGGTTGATTGACTTGGAAAAACTTGATGAAACACAACTAATTGTGTCACATGAGCTTATGGTCGAGAAACTCCGAAGGAAGCATTAGTTTGACCATAACCTAAAATACAAGAAACTTGAAAAAGGGGACCTTGTCCTCATGTATGGTGTTGGAAGCACCAGGAAAAAGAAGTTGAAATAGTCCCGTTCTGAGTGTTCGAGATCACCCCTCAAGGGTATGTAAGAATTGAGACTATTGATGGGGTGGAAATGGAAGGTTACATCAATAGAAGCAAGTTGAACGGACCACTGACTCGAGAAACGCTCGCACAAGAGCATCTCTTGAAACAAAAGAAACAGTGAGAAAAAGAGAAAATCAAACAAGCTCAAGTGGAATCCAAAGCGAGGGAAGCCAAAATGAAACAGAGTCTCCAGGGAAGAAATCTACATGTAAACATGACTTCGCTCACATTGCTTCAAGATGATGACCTAGATATTGGACTTGCACACCTAAGTATTCATGTCTCTACAATGGGTAGTCAAACAAAAAGCATTGCATTGATGGATAATATAGGGTTAAGTCACAACTTCATTTCCTATGAAACTTTGGTAGCGCTGGAAAAACCACACTTAGAGGCAACTAACGCCTAGATTCGTAGTGTTCATTTTGTCCATTACACAAACCATAGGGTTTTTAAATGTTAACATTTCCATCAGAAATAATCCCTTGGTTGGGAAGATGTTCGTTATGCCTGTAGGTACAATGGAAGAGGAGATGATACTAGGAAGGTCTTGGATTCACGCCACCAATTGTACCATCCAATGGGAGGAAAGGAAAGTACAACTCAACCAGGGCAATGACCCCCTGACCATTCCATTATGGATTCCCTTGAATAAAGAAAATCAAGCACCGAATGCGACATGGAGATTTTAACAAACAAATAAGGGGAATTCAGGGTAAAGGCATTGACCTCTAACAAACCTCACCACTCAAGAGGACCGTCATAAGGGCACTATATGTCTTTGATAAGGAAAATGGGTTCCGAATTCCTAGCTCAAGGCCCAAGCTATTATGCTAATGTCAACACCTCAGGGTTGTCAAAGCAGCACAATATGGATACAAGCAAGGGCCAAGGAAACAAAACCATCGAGAGGAAGCAGCAGCACAAATAAGCCTGAGCATCGTCAAGAATTCAAAAGAGGTGGGTGAGAAAAGACATACTAGCCGCCTAGGGATACTATCAAGGAGCCTCGCAAGTATGGTTACCAAAGGACAACAAAACATCCAGTGTAGACCTTAAAAAGGAAAACAAGAGAGACAAGGGCACAAATAGAATCAAGACCTAGCTATATCATGTGTCAAGGCAGCACCAAAATTAGTCTAGAGGAAGAAAACAATTAACCCAATTATACAAGAGAGTGAAACACCACTTGTATCGACGTCACGCACCCAAGAGATCAAGCGGGGCCAAGTTCTAGACAAAGGTAAAACAAAAGTGGACCCACATGCACAAGAAGAACAATAGGTTTACGAAGATTCTGTAGATGTTCTCGTCCATTAGATGGAGGGAAAACTAAGGAGTTCTCATTCCAAACTGAGGTGTCTACAACAACAAATACTAACAAGCTCCAAGGTTCCAACTTGGTTCCCTAGGAAATAATAAGGTAATGGGAAGATGACAAAGGACGAGTACCTAGATACCAAGGAAATAACTTCAATTTTCAACGGGTACAAAGTAAAGGGTTAAGCGTTTCACGTCGTGAAATGTCTAACCCATTTCATACCATGAAATGTCTAACCCATTTCATACCATGAAATAGGATCATACGTTTCACGAGCTTAGTATCTATTCCTTTACAAGTATATTTTTTGGACTTGGACTCAATGAGCATATAGGACCATCTAGGGTATCACCAATTGCATGAATAAGGGAAAACGACCATTTCACATTGTAAAAACCTCAACCTTAGCAGCATTTCACGCTATGAAACGTTGTAAACCATTTCACGTCGTGAAGAGCTAGGCTTTTTCACGTCGTGAAACAGCCAGCAAGATCCAGCGAATCACATTTTGCCACATGGCATCCCTAATTAAGCCGGTCGCCATGCCGATGGGTTGGACCATAAAAGCGAAAATCTTTCCCTTTTCTTGTACTTTGCTCCAATCGACCTTCGAAATCTGCCTCTTAGCTCTGCCAATTGTGTTCATCACGTGCGCATCATCAGCCCACCACTTCACCAATTTCATTCCTCAGGTAGGGGCTCATACGCTCTCACATGTTTATGCTTCATTGATTCTTATCATGTTTGCACACATGTTAAAGATTTATCAATCCTCATCATGCTTGCAACCATGCTAAATGATTTATCGAATTCTCCTCATGATTACATTTGATCAAACTTATCTTTTGCATCGTATAATATCATGCACTCGATTGCTTGACCTATTTGTGATTGCTTGAGATCACAATCACCGATGAAAAATAGATCTCATGTCGTGAAATAACAGTTTACTATTTCACAGCGTAAGATCCAACCTTTGCTATTTCACGGGCAAGTACCTTTTCATGCCATGAAAAGGGTTACACCCTTCACGTCGTGAATACACACATCTAATGTCTACTAAGGACTCTATCCGTTGTTAGCCGTTGCTCTTAAAACATCTATGTTCTAGTTTAAAGATACTAATCACCATAACGAACACAAATCACCACTAACCGCCTACCATTTCATGAAATCCTTAACTCCAATTTCATGATCAAGTACCATTTCACGCTGTGAAATGCTAAATTTGCTTTTCACGTCCACACTGCACTTTTGTTCCTGCTCACCATACTAACCATCTTTCCATCATGCACACCTTAGAGGATTACTTACATATTCTATTCAAAATTCACATCTTCAAACAAACCTGCCATTTCACGTCGTGAACCAAGTTGCATTTCACATCGTGAAATGCCCTGACAGGGCCATGCAATAATTGGAAAAATGCAAAATCCTAATATTTGGATGCTAGTTTCAAGTTTTTGATCTCCCCATGGTATAACACACATGTATTGAGCGATCTTGAACTCCTACCAACATCCAGTAGAGGCTGACACTCTCATGATTTTATTTCAGATGGCTGCTAGATCCACCAAAGTAGACTTTGACCCTGAGTATGAAAAGACCCCTGTTGTGACTTAAGCAAGCACCACCGGATCTCCTACAGCAAAGAAGAAGAAAAATACAAAGCCGGATACTGCGCTTGTGTCACCCAAAGGAAAGAAGAGGGGGCCTCAATGTATCAAACTATCTTATCTAGGCCCCTATGCCAAGGACTTGGACGAGATGGTGATCCAGTAGGACGTCCAAACAGAGCAAGGGAACCTCCTATTCTAGTATCACAGCCCTAATGCCTCAACATCTTGGAGGATACAGATGTGTCAGTACAAACTGGAGAAAGTGGGGCTAGGAAGGATGGCCGAGGTACTCCCCAGAACCATGAAAAACTCAAGCCTAATGGTGCTAAGCTCCAATGTGCAACTAATGTCGTAAAGTTTTTGAGAAACGCTCACCACTGGATTCGAGTCCACGTATGCATCACAAGCTCGGTACATTAGTAGAGTCTTTTGGGAGATAAAGTTGGGTGATATATATAGAGATGAGGCATGGGATGTTAAGGCTATGACAAACACAATATCCCTACATTCAGTCTCTACATACTCTCATCAAAATCCAACAGCATTTAGAGTGCGTCGGTTATCATGTTATTGTAGTAATTGTATGGAACACGTATGGCATAGATGCAACAATCAGTTTCATATTCATAGCTGGGACTACATTTCCCTTGAACCATTAGGAAGGTGCCTTGAGCCAGAAAACCTCCAAGGTGCCAGTTCATTCTTACAGCAACTGGACATGCCAAAAGATGCAGATATGTTCCAAAAAGAAAGCTTAGAAGGAATGGACCAACTGCTCCAGCTCCAGCTTCAGGAAATGGAAGGCTTCACTTCTACAACCACAATTATATTGTCACAAAGAACATCCAGTGTGGCGATGCCACCTAATGACCACGCATCTACTGCACAAATCGACATGTAGAGCTATGGAAGCATATCAAAGCTACCACCAGCCAAGATCAACTTGCTACTTTGTAGAAGCCACACACAAGGAAGTAATTGTGAGAAGTTTAAAGACTGCATAGGACCAAGAAACAAAGCTGACAGCATTGGAAGAGCATAATAAGCTGTTGAGCAAGACAATCGTCAGAACACACAAGGAGAATGAGATAGTCAGCACTCATGTAGAACATGTTTAAGAACATCTCTAGAACAAGGTGGCACACAATAAAGAGAAAGAAGAGCATCACACAAAGCTGGACACACATGCCACCTTCAAGGCTAAAGAAGAAGGGTATACCAAGCAGATAAGTGTGCTCAAAAAAGAAAAGTCTACCTCTCAACAAAAGGTAAATAGCTTGCAATCTAAGCGTGAACTACTCAACAAGGCACACGCATAAAAGATAAGGGAGCTCAATGAGGCTCTTAGTGCGAACACCAAGGAGATGGAACAGATGATGGAGAGTCACAAGAAAGTTCTCGAACATCAACCAGCAGCTCACCAACAACCAATCACTGGTGCAAGATCTCCTCAAGCAACTAGAAGAGGCTTAAGCCCAAGTTACCATCGAAAGAACTGCCAAAGAAGAAACACACAAAAGATACACATAGCTCACAATTGCACGGGATGCAAGAAAGGCTATGGATTCCACTCTACTCAACGCCAAGGATAGACGGATCCAGGAATTGGAGTAACAGCTAGACCTGAAAGAACACCCTCAAAAAAATGTGTAAAGTGACGAGATACGACAGCGTGCCTCAGAGATAGGCTCATTGTCGGTGATGCCTCGGGCCCCTCCTTAAACTTTTACCTTGTTTTTGTCTGTTTTTGTGTACACTAACACTCTCGCTGCTTCAATATGAGATTAACTTGATAGAAGACCTCAGTTTAGGAGAGAACACTAATTTATCAGAACATGGAGAGGGATGCCTATGCCTTTAGTCATGGGGATACTTCGAGGTGATGTGATACTTGCTAACTCCACTGACCTTTTCTTTTTCCAACTACATCCAATAGTGCTCAACCTTCAGAGTTGGTGTGGGGTGTTACAACAATCTGCAATCCTATATGAGAGTGTCAATAAAATTGACCTGTTCATGCCAGATGACATGCCATCCACACCGGCAACTACGAGGTTGTCACTAGAAGCTATCAATGGGTGATTAGCCATAGGTAGGTTGAGGTCTATGATACTCATCAATACCTAAACCTTTCTGAGTCTACATTATATTGGGTATCATAAAGCTATACATGAAAATACATAAAACTCTAGAGGCTATGCTAACTAATGTGCTTTATGATTTTGATAAACTGAGGTAGAGTGTATATTTTCGGATTGCTCTATACCACCTATTGAATTTCCCACTAACCCTCTCGACCCCAAGGAGTTGTCGGCAACAAATTGATCTCCACATAGGCAGCTCAATGAGGTATGTACTCTACACCCTCGAGATGACATTACACCTTTTACTGATAACAATGTGCTTGAATCTTTGTCATCTACATAGTAAGAAGGCCTAATCTGAGTAGGAAACCCACTATTAAAGCCAAAGTTGATGTTCCAAGTACTTCTACAAATAACACCTTTTGAGCCTACACGCAGAATTGTACTAGAAGCCTACTCTACAATAGGGTTGAAGCGGTAGCTGTATGTTTCGTACCCTCTCCAAGCCCTGATGCCATAAATGGAGGAATTGTTGTCGATGTGGGGTGGAGAAGGAACCTGGTGGGAGAATGTGGCGCGACACACCAAGATAACGAAGCTAGTGAATCCACACCTTGCAGATTAAATCTGCATAGCTCCAAGCAAACACATCTTTGTAATCCTTGAGAACTGACACAAGCTCTGTCTCCTCCTCTTGAGTTAGGTATGTGGCAATCCACACCAATTTGGGCTCCTCTCTGGACAATGCTAGATCCACATGTTTTGCATCTTCTGACCCATTGTAGGACATTCCTGGTTCCTCGGATTGTTTTCTTTTTTATGGTGGGGTACACACCTTTTAGTTTTCAGTTTTATAATTCTTGAATTAAGAAGGGACTTGTTTAGAGTCCTCTTTATCATTGGATATTGGGCTCAAAGGCTCCATCTCCTTCCTAACTCTCCCTTCCCTTATGGCCTTGTTTTGCCTTCTTCGTCTTGACTTGGAGGTCTTTTTGGAGTCCTCTGAAACTGTATTGTACCAACTAGAGATGCTAGTTCTATTCATTGTCTTAGACTTGTCATCGAAAAGCCATCTACCCATAGGTTGAGACTTCCATGTGTTGAGGTTGATTCGCATAGTTTGGTCCTTATTATTTCTCAGTAGATTTTGATTTGTGTCCCAATCATGGACCAAACATGCACCAAGAATTGCATCAAATATTTCTAGTCTTGGAAAATCCATCACGACAAAGGTATATTTCAAAGTTAAGCTAATCGTTTTGATGTTTTAATCTTGTGCCAATCTTCCCGTATAGGACACAATGATTCTGATAAGGCAATGTCATTTTTTATTTAGTTAAAAATCAAAGAAATTTTAATATATATAATTTATGACTGAAACATAAAGATAATATTTGTATTTCTTATAAGAGAGCCTTTTACAACTTTTTGGAATACTCATTCTCTCAAGCCAAAAAGGAAAAAATTCATGTATGGCCCGACTATTACAAATTTTCTATATGGGAGGTACAAAATTCATTGGTTTAACAAGGATAATTATTGGTCTAAGGTATAAAAGCTACTTCCTCGGATACCAGACTCCTTGACTAGGCCCAACTTCTCCATAATCATTGCTAAGCATAAATTTGAGAAGTAAAAGGGCATAAAGTCAATCTCAATGCCTATGCTGAACTTTCCTCTCGTGCTCTCGAGATGTGATCCCATATAAGGGAGGATTAATAAGACTGATTAAAATAATACTATTTAGATTCTTTGTAAAATGCAAGTGCTCTATTTTTATTTCTAGCCAAGTGTTGGAATGCAACACCCATGGCTTCTTATTCTTGAGAATTATCTATATGTCATGTGCACCATTGCTATGTAATGCAATGCATATATTAATAAAAGACAATTTATACAAGATAGGGAAGAAAAACATCTCTTATATATATAAGGTTTTTTTTTTTGTACAAACATATATCCACAAAATTGACAATCTCAATCTATATCTCCTCATCCTCAACTAAGAGAATAAGTCTTCTACGCTTTCTCGGTCGAAACTGCTCCTCAACTCCCCCTTGAGCTGTAAGCCCACCTCTCTCACAAGCTTGGCTAAAACATGTTATTGTGAATGATGAGCTTCAGAATCTTAGGACATAAGGAAGAGTGTGGAGTATAGGGTCCGCTACCTTAGGTGACGTAATAATGAGATGCCAAGAAATAAAATAGCTATAACTCTTCCTGGGTAATCTCTGGTGCTAGTACTTCATCCATTTCGAGATCTATTTTCATGGCATTCATTCTAGGTCTCTTCATTAGGTCCTTCTAATTGGAGCAGAACTCCTTAGTTGTCTTCAAGGCTTCCATGAATTACAAGTATTGTTCTTCAGCCTTAAGGCTTGGATGGTCTTGGCTCTAATCTTTGCTAGTTTTTTGGATCTTTTGAGTAGAGCTTCTCTCTTTTCAAGGAATTCTTTAAGAAGGGCATGGTGTTCTGTGGTGGCGACACTTCTTTGTCTTTGCTACTATCTAAGGAGATGCTTGGTGCCAAACTTGCACTTAAGCTCCTCATTGGTACTGTTTTGGCTCTTTGGAAGACTTTTTCTCCGATTTTGATTCCTCCTTTCTTGGCGGAGTCGATGTCTTTGTTCTTGGAAGCACTGGGGCCACCTTTCTAATTGGGATTAAGTCCCTACCATTTTTATTGCAAAACCGTGTTCCATCAATGTAAAACATACATCCATCGTGGGTAACAGGTGCATCTAGTTTTCCTCATCTTCGGGGTCTAGTAATGAAGCTATGTAAGCTTCATCCTCTAGTTCGCATCGTTTGTTACTTTGCCCACTAAAGTGGTGCATGTGTATGGAATCAGAGCTAGTAGTCGTATGTGTCATCGATAGGCATTCGGATTACCTCTTTGTATTTATGGTCCTTCAAGTTTACCTTAATGGTGTTTCCCTCTTGAAGGAGGTAAATCATATTATATCCTTTATCATGATCCATTGATAATTGACTCATGTCTTCCAATATTATGTTGTAATTGGTGGGCCTTGCAAATTTGACAATGGAAAATGTATGCTCATAGGTTAGGCCACACGAAGCTACTTCAATTGTGTTCAGGATTCCCATAGGGGTTCATAAATTCCCGTCTGCTAGCTTGAAGACTATTTTTGCTCTTTTAAGAGGCTTGCTCCCCCATTTTTGCTCCTTTAAGAGGCTAGCTCCCCCATTTTTGCCACATGTCTTTGATAGTAAAGCTCACTCCCACTCCCACTCCCCCGTCAAGGATTGTAGTGGTGGTCACTCCTCCCAATTTAATTGGGATGGTGGCATTTATATCATCTCCCTCATAGTACTTCCCAACCCTAACTACTAGGACATCCTTGAATGTTTGTCGTGGGTTATTTGTTTTAGCTTAGTCTCTCTCCTCAATTTCTCTAATTGGTTTGAGCTTTTCCTTCATCCAAACTGATGAAGGTCATCCCAAGCTTTTGGCTTGCATACCAAAAAGTATTTGGCCATGGTTATCATGATTGGGGTTGAGAGAATTTCTCTCGAGGCTCCTATTTCTCCTTTTAATGCATGTCTTAATGATGGCACATTTGCAACTATCATTGAATCCTTATCCATACCCATGTAGAAAACGGATGAGCTAGGTTTACATTTATGTGGTACCCATGCCAGTTCTAAAGGTTAATCTCTTGGTGTATCTTCCCGTTAGGTATTCCCCCTCGGCATATTGCTTTTCTTGGGCGAGCCTTTCTCGTACGATGATGTGCTCATGGAGCAACCTCATATTCTAGATTTCTTCCAGTTTTTGGAGCTCTTCTAATGTTTTTGTTTAATTTTTAAGTTCTTTATGAGGCTATGGCATTTTCATAGGCAATTCTTGTTCCTTGATACACTCCCCTCATTTGATTCCTCTCTCTAACTGGCTCTAAACAGTGTTCTGATAGGGATTCGTTGTGGGAATATAGAAACTAGTCCTTGCTATTTCTAGCAAGGTCTACTGCACCAATTCTTGCGCATCATTCAACCTTGATATTTCATCTCTTTGGTTAGGGTAAACTTGTAACTTCTTGGGAAGGGGTTCTTCTAATCCTTTGAATTTGTATCTCCCTTACAAGACTTTCTTGGGCATTTCAAGAAGTTTATCATGTCGGCCCATTATGATTAATTCATCTTCACTTTCCTTGCCCCGTTCCTCTTCAAGGGTGATTTGAATTGGAGGTTCTAAGATGATTTCTATTTCTACATAGCTTGGATCATCAAATGGTTTTACTTCCGGGGTTGTTCGTTCTTCTCTATGGACTTGCAAATCTCTTTCTCCTTTCTCCCGGAGTTTTGGGTTTCTCTCCATCAAGATAGGTCCCTCAGGACCGTTTAATCCCTTCTATTCATCCAAGGTTATTTGACATATTGAATTAGGAACATATTTGATCTCAACATAACCTAGATGGTCCTTTGGGTTTCTTACCCTTGTCTCCTCACCACTGGGACTTTTTAAAGTCCCCCTGGTTGATTAGGTACTTTACTTATTTCTGGAGCAAGGCAGCATAGCTTTTCCCTTAATACGGTCCTTCCTTTGTTTTGTGTTTTTAATGCTTTTGGAAGTTTCTAATGCTTGGGTTACAGACTCAGGACTTGCCTAATTTTGCTTTTGTTGAGCCTACACCCTAGTCACAATCATTCCTAGTACTTCCCTTTCTTCATCTGAAGATGGTTGGCTTATGACACTCACTATTCCAAAGCTTGTTGGTGGTGGGTGGGATGTGATAGTAGATGGATTTGAAGCTATAGGCTTATGAGGCAATATCACTGATCAGTGATTGGTGGTGGGTGGGATGTGATAGTAGATGGATTTGAAGTTGTAGGCTTATGTAGGCAATATCACTGATCAAGTGATTGATGATGCACCTAATGCACCATCTATCCAAGGGTGGTGGATTTGTTGTTGCTGCTTTTGGATTTGCCTATAAGGGGCATTCAACCACTCTATGTGGACCTTGAGATCTATCAGGTAGTCAATTGTTGTGTGTCCCACATCATTGGTCCTGGTTGTCCCAAATGGTATTCACTTCTGGGTGGGCTTCTAGGATTAAGTTTGGATAATCAATTTCGATGTGCTAGGGGGTTCATCAGAAATAAGTTCGGATTCTACTAGTCTCATTGACATGGTTCTTGGTGGTGTTGGTTGTGGTCGTAACTCTAGAGGTGGAACCTCCAACGCTCTGTATTGGTTTCTAGTCAACATGGGGTCCATTACTACATGTGTAGCATTCCGTCCGCTATAGGTGGACCTGGTAAAGCTAATGGTTGGGGAGGTGCTGTAGTAGTATAGGCACTCCTGTCATTCTAGCCATTCATTGTGTGTGGTAGTAGTTGGATGATTCATGATTTCCATATCTTATACAATATCTACACCACTAGTTTCCCCTTACTCTCAAGACAAGGCACTCATGCACTATGTGGTTGCTTTTGTATAGAGTGCACCAAGTCATTTCTTAACTTGGAGCTAAAACAAGCAAGAAGACCTAGGAGAAGCCTTTCACACTTCTTCTAGCCCCTTGATAGCTGCCTTAGCAATGTCTTCTATGCCCTTGCACTCTGCTGTTTTCCTAGTGTCTTGACTTTTTACACTTGGTTATGTTTTGACTAGAGAATTTGGTCTTCTACTTTCCATGGCTGGAATGCCTATATATTTATCATCAAATTCTATAACATCTAGGAAACATCCACTAATGTTCGGCGTCTTCTTGCATACAACACATCATGCAATTGTTTGCTTCTCAATCCTTCTAAGAACAATGAAATCAGCCTGCTTTGGCTTGGTTTTTCCTCAGCAAGGTGCCCATTTGCTGTTTAAGTGTTGTTAAGACAATTGAGAGTCTTTTATGGGACAGCATGACGTGGATGAAGCAAATGACAATGGTTCAAAGCTTTTATCATGCAGCAGGTAGTGGGCAGCATGAGGCAGTGCAATGGCTGCTAATCATTCATGCCCTTTGAGACCATGGAGTCAACGTTTGGCTTAGAAATATGGAGGGTGAACTTGCCATTGCTTTAGCTTGCACCCACATAAAGGCTGAGACTATGAAGGTGCACCTCAAGGACATTGAACAGCTGCCTCAACAAGAGGCGGACCCACTGGCAAAGCATGGCAGAGGAGGAGCAACTCTGATGAATAACTTTTCCAACAGGCATGGATTAGACACTTAATGGTCCAACAGTGTCTTGCTCAGCGTACACTATCAAACACTGTTGACCTTCTATCTGGCTCTCCATGCAGAGAGAGGATGTTGATGGGTTCATTCAACAACAAAGCTCAGTACTCACAAAGGGTAAAAACCAGGTCAAACTACTTTACACTGAACCACTATGTAGGGGTACATTACAGGCAGGACAGTGTTTGGAGGTTAGCTATGGCCACTCTTGGTAACATATGCCAAAGAAATGAATCAAGGGGCAATTGAAAAGGAGCTAATGACACCTGGAGGGGCTTTACAAACAGTGTATTCGCTTGTTTTTATGGTAAACGTCCCATCTTGAAAACCATAAATAAATAAATAAAGCTGGACTTCTGACTCACAAGCCTTGCTAATCTCGTCTGCTTCATTGGACACTCTATTCTCTTGTTTTTATGATAAACACAAGTTTGAGCACAAATCAGTACAAAGCTTTTAGTCAATATTGAAATCACCTGAAAAAAAAAACTTATCGCTTTCATATGAATGTGTTGAATGATGAACAAAAAAAAAGGCACATGAAGTACTTAGTGTATTGTTGGTTGGAGACTTTGAGGGCTGTGATACCTC
The DNA here is from genome assembly GCF_041138505.1 of Cibotium barometz. NCBI lineage: Eukaryota > Viridiplantae > Streptophyta > Polypodiopsida > Cyatheales > Cibotiaceae > Cibotium > Cibotium barometz. Next base: position 21,307,059 of record NC_141106.1, read on the forward strand.
GATCATCACAAAACGAGACTGACCATTTTGAAAGGGGGGACAGGAATGACACATTAATCACGGAAAATTTCAATGATAGTTTTTGACTTCTTGACTATATTGAAAGGTAGTTTAGCCTACCTACCCACAATCATTAAGCACGACAAACTCCTCAAGGTTTATGGGCAAGCACAGACTGTATACATACACCAAAAATCTACTTTATAAGACCAAGAAATATTGACCCTGTACAAAGAAAAATCTACATGGCCTGCAACCTTGCACAGCTGTCGTAATTGGGGAAAACTGGTTTCCATCCTGTTCCCCCCCAAAAAAATTGTTCGGGCTTAGAAAATAGTATCGGTAAGTTCTCAGGAGAACTCATTATATCTCTACTCCTTGAGACACAATAAAACTAAAATCTAACCGTTATACAAAATTGTATAATACAGTACCAGCATACCCCTTGGCCTTTACACCATCTCTTTAACAACCCATTCCTCTGATCAGTCACTCTCATCAGATGAGTGAGAATCAGAGATCCCATCCTCCCTCTCATCACCATCACCATCACTGTCACCATCCTCCTCACAGCCAACCATATCATGCTCCTGCCCATGCTTAGGCTCAAGCTTATGCTTATGCTCATGCTCGTCATCATCCTCATCCTCATCCTCATCCTCATCCTCATCCTCTTCTTCTTCCATTGAATCTGTTTCAGCCTCCTCACCTACATCAATCTCTTCCCTGGGTTGATTAAGGTCTTCAGAGGGTCCATCTTCCTCTTCCTCATATTCATCCTCTATTATGAGCTCTTCCTCACCTTCTTCCTCTGCTCCACTAATAGAATCTTCTTCATCCTCCTCGTAGTGTGTTTGTTTGTTATTAGCCAGATTGGCATTCTTTAAACCAACCCTACCATTAGTCTGAAACTCATGCTGTCCATGTGCACTCTGAAATCGAGTGTGCTCCCCACGATCAAAATTCTGTGTGAAAGACTGATTGCGACGCCTGGTGCGACTAGCTCGCCCACGTTCCATCACAACTTTATGCAAACTAAAAGTACCAGCACCATAATCACTGCTTCTTGAACCTTTCACTAATGATGCATGATGAGATTCTCCAGGAAATTGAAGCCCATCTTTAATAACAGCTTTGCCACTTCTATCATGACCATGACTCCTGGAATGCCTACCTGTGCTGCAGCCCAGATCAGGTTGCTGGATGCCAGCATCTTTCCACGGATTGTTCCCCTCCTCTACTGTGGACAAAAGGTCCTCAGTGTCTATGTTCTGTGCTTTCTTTGTAGACATGGGCCCAGGTGCAGGTGCCTGCAAGTTCAGTAAATCTGATTTTGTAAGTCGAAAATCTCATGTTTTACAGCTCAACTCGACCAGAACAAGTGGAAATCAAAGAAAGTTCCTGGTCCCAAGACTGTATTCACTTACAAGATGACTTTTGTTGGGCCGAGTAGAGCTTTGACGTTTTTGTTCAGCACTGTAAAAGAGTGCAGAATCAAATGCCATGAGCCGAAGTGCCACAGCTGCTGTAGTTCGAGGAACCCAGGGAAGGACTGTTGACCCAGGTACTGTGTCCATGGAAGCAGCCTCCAAGAGTTCTATGGTGGTTTCAAAAGGAAATGACAACCAGTCTCGTTGAACAGCACTTTCTAATTCAGTGAGCAACTGCATTTTACATGGTAGAAATAAGGATGAGTACAAAGCCATAGCCTAAACTCTAGATCATCGGTAACACATCAAGACAACAACCTGAAGAAGTTCACCAGGAGATGATGCATGCTTCAGTGAGGTCACCCATGTGTTTCGGTGTGTTTCTGTCCACAATGATTTCAGAGCCTCAGCAGGGATGGCGGCCTACAATGAAGACACAAGACTTAAAACCAGCCTTCTAAACAACAACTTTAGTCATTGTATGGACCGATTTAAGGTTGAAAATTTGGGTTTAGGCCCTTAGGATATTGCAGATCACAACATTGAACAAAACCCCATGGCCTAGAACTGCCTTCTCGATCCCACAGAAAACCCTCGATCAGCTTTGGCATGTGGCTTACCTCAACAGAAAGAATCTGAGCCTTCAGAAGCTGAACCCTGGATGGAAGCAATTTTGATGGACCCTGCATATTCCAATTTGCGCCTCTCTCTGCCCGTTTCTTCTCACATTCATTAGCATGCTGAGTGAACTTTGCATCTGCTTTTGCAGAGACTCCAAAGGTTGCATGACAACACGAGCAATGTTTTTCCTGAGGCCAGTACAAATCGTGGCAGATTTCACACTTGGCAAGGAGCTCACAAGTCCTGTTCTTTCTCAGCCTGACAGCAACAAGAACAGAAAGTTCAGGTGTTTGTCTACTCCAAAGCCATTTGTCAAATTCTTTGTACCGATCAAGCACATGCTTCCTTTCAGCTCGGATGTTACCACTCTGGATCTGTATAGCCCCTTTAAGTCTGGAAATTTCACTCTCTGGTAAAACAGTGCCATCTCCAGAGCTACCATCTTCTTCTGTGTATCCTGCATGAAAGGTCGAAGCGACCCCATTGCTACAAGTTCTTCCCGGAATGGTATCTATGACTTTAGCCTCACTTTCATTCACTAGCAACCTTTGCTCAGGCCTTGCAGTGGAAGCAAACCTCCTCATTCCCTGTCTGATAAGGCTCTCTAACTTCTGCAGTACTCCATGCAGGTGAGCTTCTCGAATTCCTCGTGTATCCAAATTAGCCATCAATGCACTGAAAGCCTGCTCAACAAAAACTCCAGACACTCTAAGATCTTGTAAAATTTAATCAAAAGTGCAGACAATACATCAACGTTCTAGGTAAGCCACTTTCTAGCCTCTTCATGCATGCAAAAGATGAGTAATGGAGGTGACACAAACCTCTTCGGTGTCAATAACTTCCCAATGACCATCCTCAGAAGACTCAAAATAAACCCTTCCACAACCTGGGTCTTCAGCAACGTAGGATGTCACAAATTGCCAATAGCGATTGTGTCTACGATCCAAGCCCAGAGGCAGGGACCTAAAGACATAGAGCTCATCTGCTCGGAAATCAATGTCAACTTTCAACTGTGCACGAGTTTTCTCTGAAGCGAACCCAGAGATGCCCGTGGTTGAAGTATCCTGGTTGCTGCAGCCTTGTATCCCCAGTTCTTTATCCAAGGGGGGAGAGTTTTTGGAGGCCATTTGGGTACCATCTATGGACGCCGTAGCCAAAGTCTTCACATCTCCGTCCACAGGACTCATATTGGACCCTTCACCTTTAACGCCCTCACCAACTTGAGACTGTGACTTTGACAGTTGTTCTTCTTTGAAGCGTCGCTTGTCCAGCTGTGCTTCAGCCCACATTTGCCGTTTTAAAGCAGTTGCTGCTTCCATTCGTTCCTGTGCAAGGCAGAAAAGGTTCAACACCTATTTACAGACTACACAAAAAATGAAATATTGGCTTTGATTTCTTGGCAGAGAAAGCAGGGTACTACCTCCAAAGCAACACGAACAGTGTTGCCTTCATTAACAGCATCAACCAGTGCTACAAGAGCATTCAAACGTTCCTCTACACTAAGGTCAGAATATTCCCCTTCCATCAAGCCCTGCACCCATGGTTCACCAGCATGGCTTTCATCTATTTCAGTATCTGTTGGAGCAGCCACAGCTTTGTCTACCTGCATACTTCTTTCCCTTCCATCTGTTGCTGATCCATTGGCATGTGCCAAGCTTGAAAGCAAGGCATGCTTGCCTCTACTGTCATGAATCAGAGTATTTCCTGCATTTTTGTCTAGCAGGTCTTGTTTTTTGGCCTTTCCTGTACACTCTCCAGCTTCAACAACTTTCCCTTCCTTTAGAGAGAAGGTGACCTTTCCTTTGTCTGCATCATCTACTTCCATATCCTCTGAATCATCACCAGAATCTTGATCTCTTTCTACCTCATCAATATCTTCTAGGTCCTTCTCAACATCATATGCATCAGAAACTCCACTTTGAAATAGCCGTGTCCTCTCCACTGCTGCTTGCAGCAATCGTTCTGCATCTTCTTGATTTTTTCGAAAAGCCGGCTTTACACAATAAGTTGAAGGGGCCACCCTTTCAAAGAAAATTGTGTCTCGTGACAATGCAGCAGCGATGGAAGACTCAGGGGTTTTGCTTGTTGTAAGGTCGCGCAAGCCGTATTTCTAGACATACAAAAATATGCATACATCAGGCTGACCTCAAATTTACTAGAATGATTCCATAACACCAGCACTCTGACAAATCAAGCATGATACCTCAATGCGATCAGCTACTTCCACGATTGAAAGGCCATTCGGACCCTCAACGGAGAGCACATGAAATGCAGCATATTTCACTGTGCCCGGGGTCAATCGATATCGACACTTCCGGGCATGAGAGCCCCCCTTTCCTTTCATGAGAGTAACAGCATTGGCTGCAGCTGCTCCTGACCTCAAGGTGTTCACAGCTTGCTCACCAACATTTCCCTATCCAAAAAAGACTATCATTACTCGGACAAAATTTCCATGGAGACTCTTAGGGAGAACCAAATATCAAGAAAACAATCATTAAACAGTCAATATCAATGCAAATGACAATCAGCCTTGTGAAGGAACCTTGTGATAGACCTGGCGACCTTCCTCGCCATTCTGGCCATTAAATACTTCAGCTTGTTGCTGCTTCCATATGGGGCCATATCCCGCAGCTAGAGAAAACTGCCTAAGGATCTCAGGCCAAGTTGAGGGGTTTAGATGCCGGCTCCACTCCCTGTAATCATATCCCCATGCAAATGCCTGGTATATCCATGAGATGAGTCAAACAATGTGGGCATATAACAACCTTGCAGGACAGCACCTTGCACAAAGTCTCCTGCCACCAAAACTATTAAGTACAGATACTTACTGCTTCGACAAGCTGCGAATGCCCCCCTCCAATGGTAGATGGAGCTGTGTACTGATTTACAGCACCTCCACAAGCAGAAGCTTTAGCCACATCTTCTATATCTCTCACTAAAGTTCTAACAAGGGCCATGTGTATCTCAGCAAGCAGTCTAGGATCCTGAGTCGCCAAAATAGAAGGTAAGAATAGTACAAGGACACATAGCTTTACTGTGTAGAACAACCTCCATACCTAAAAATGGATACAATAAAATAAGAAGGTAAAACAAGGTCTTACGTAGTCATGAAATGCTTGCACAAACTCATCGAGAGTAAATGGCCAAAGACCAAGTACATCAGCAAACGCTATCAAGAACCTCCATACCTGGCAAAAAAAATCACCTTGTGATTGAGCCCCTGCCCCCAAAAAATTGCAGTACTAAAAAGAGATGGACCATCCTCTGACCCCGCACGAACAACTCTAAATTAAAGCCTCACAAGTGCAAGCCTTGAACTGTACAAGGACTTACATAACCCCCACCTGTCCAATGCCTTGATCCACCTGCTCCTCATAGACAAGGGATCTGTCTTTAAAGAGCCTAAAACCATGTTACCAAATTCCAGTTCAAGGCTCCATTCACATACCATGAAAAGATTTCCAAGATTCTGCTGAGAGTCAATCCATGGGCTGATTGCCAGAGGAGTCTTCATCTTTACAGCAGAAGGGGGGAACTTCTTCAAAGAGTCTGCCAGACACAACAATCTCGACATGTCACCATCTAACGACCTTCAATAAGATGCCCACATATATCAATTTTCAAAGCTTGCACGCACACCATCGTATAATCAGCACTGCCCTAACAGACTGGCAGATTTAATCAGGCAGACTGCAAACATAGAGAAATTTTATGAAAAAAACTACTACAAAATGGCTTTTAAACCAAACTCAAAAGAATTGTTCATTGTCGGCAGTATGTACTGTTTCCCAACCTTTGAATCTGTCCAAGCCCTGCAAGGTCTCTCCATCTAAAAGATAGATGGAGGGCAGGCCCTGGGATGTTGCAGCAGCCTCCAGAAGTTCAAGGCGTTCATCATCTATAAGCTCAACACATTCCCGAGCTAGTCTCCGGGCAGTTGCTCTCTCAATGGCTGCTTTCAGCCTTGTGGCTTCTTTCAGCCTTCTAGCCTCCTCCTTCTCGCGTTCTCGTTCTAGCTGAATGAAGAGAGAAAATACATCAGAACCAGCACATTACAGCTTAAGTTCTCAGATGAGCTTGTGGTGGTTTTGCTGTCAAACTTACCCTTTGGGCTTCCTTCTGGACCAGTCTTTCCTGCCGTTCCAGTTCCCGTCTTACTTCCCGCTGTATGCGTTCATCCTCACGCTGCCTTTCCCGCTGTATCCGTTCATCTTCACGTTGCTTTTCTCGCATCATTCTTTCAACTTCTTTGTCTTTTTCCCTTTGTAGTTGTTCCTCTCTCTGGATTAGTCAAGTAAAAACCGTCTGGTTAGTCTCAGTTGATACGGTTCATGTGGTAATCCTCCTCCCCACACTTAACAGCTCAGCAGGGCAAGAGCACAGATTAACACAATTTGATCCCTGCACCAGAGCTTTACTTGGCAAGCAGTAACTAAAAGACCACTAATGGCTGAGTGATACTGTGCAAGAGCAACCATTACACACATCATCAATATAAAAGCATGGTTGGAAGGTAGTATTTGCAAGACAGCATGATAGCTCATCCATAGGGTTGGTTGCACTGGTGGTCACCAGGAAAACCTAGCCCAGTTGAGCAACTCCTTCAACAAAACCTCATTGAAAACAGGAGCGTAGACTCTATGCAAACCATTTTGTCTACACTGACCTTTCGCCTGGCAAGTTCTTCTCGCTCAATTTCTTTCTGTATCCGCTTCCTATGAGCCTCAACCTCTTTTGCTATTCTAATCTCTTCACTCTGAGAACACAAGTCAAAAGCAGCCAATCATTTTGCACTCTATCAAAATCAAATCAACAGAACACTGACACAGGAATGCAGCTACATGGAGAACATCAGGGCCTTGCCTTCCGTTTCTTGTTCCCATGTGTTGGCTCGTGTTCATTATAGATAGGAAGCTTCTCGGAACCATGAAGAGGTGTGCCAGCTGGCAATATGTGATACAAGTTATTGTAGCCCCCAAAATGTCCGTCATAACTAAAATTAGAGAAGGAATCCTGGTGCAAAATCTGAGGTTGAGGGAAAATATGCTTGTTGTAAATGTCCCTCTGGAGCAACAAACCACCACCAGCATTAAGGGGCTTCCCTTCTAATCCGAATGCATTTACCAGGCTCTCACTCCCCCGTGAAAAGGAGCCTTGTAACGTCAAACCTTGTCGATCGTTTTCAGGTCCTAGAAAGATCTTTGAATGAGCAGATCTTTCATTGCCAGGAGTCATCCCATCTCTTCCTGTTGGCCGCTCTGGAATGAACTGATACTCCTGTAACAATCTCGAACCAGACCGACCATTGGTGCTCTGCCCACTGTCAGAAGCAACTGCTTTTCGGCTACGAGCTGCTTTCTGAGAGTATTCAGCAAAAACTGGATCCTGGGAGAAATTTCATGACGCTCATGAGGCTTTTTTAAATAAAAAGGCTGGGCAAAATGAAAATAAAACAAAATCTCTCTTTTTTTTTGTAATAGAAGATATATTACCAAAAATTACTTTACAAATGGCCACATGGCCGCAAGGTTATGTACTAGCTTTCCCTCACTAATTACTCCGAACCACAAGTGTAGCTCAGAATACCCTCTCTCTCTCTCTCTCTCTCTCTCTCTCTCTCTCTCTCTCTCTATATATATATATAAGCGTGTGTGCGTGAGTGCCTGTGTGTGTGTGTATGTACATGTATGTATGTATGTATGTATGTATACAATACATACACACATGTACAGCCTTCGAATGGCACAGATTTCTCTTGCCCAGTTTGAGCTGTTTTTACAATGCTTCTGAGTTAATCCCACCTTGGGTTAACTCGTACTTAACTTTCCATAATGGAAGCCTTATTTTCACTTATAAAAAGTATGTATACAATACATATATATGAGGCTGACTATGCAAGGTGCAACAGGACCAGAGCTTTTCATGAGCAAGGCTTTAGCAAACTTACTCTCTGAAGCGTAAAGTCAGGTTTGCTGGTAGCTTTACTTTCCAAGCGGCTTCTAAAATCTTGCACGGGTAAAGTCTTACGATGCTGGGAAGGCACTGCATAATCCAACAATACCATTAGTCAGGTGTGGTATGTTCATGTGTAACCTTAGGGGATGATGTAATCTGATGAACCGAGCTAACCTGGTGCTGGCAGGGTAGGCGAGGAATACATACCAGCAAGTGAACTAAAAGCTCCCGGTGGAAGTGGATCAAACTCTATGCCTAGGCAAGGACTGTCCCACCTCAAAGGTTCCCCTAATTGAGCCTCTACAGATGCAATGGCTTGGAGTTCAGAGACCCTCCACGGATCTGCACTATTGGAGGCAGTTTGTCGGCTCCTTTTCCTCTTGGTGCTGTCAAATTCCTTCTCTACAAGCCCCTCCGGTCGCCTCCTGAACTTCCAAGCACTTTCATCTTGTGAATGGCAACTGCCTCCACTTAACTGTTCCTCCTTTTTCAAAGTGAAAACTGCAGTGGATCCCCTGTGTATAGGTGAAGGGAAAACTGCAGTAGATCCCCTGTGCGTAGGTGCCTCTTTGACCTGCTGTGGGCTCTTGTCCGAGCTACCAGGCTCCTCATCCTCCTCTTTGGACTTTCTTTCCTTCAACCTTCTGTGGCAAAACCACATCTTCAGCTGCCTGTTGGAGAGTCCAAGCTGGATGGAGAGTCGTGCCCGAATGGCTTCCGACGGATACTTCTCCTCTGTCAAGGGAACAGAAAATCAGTACTGCTCAGAAAACGCAGATCGCATTCTTACCAGAATGAAGAGACAGAGGGTGCTGAACCTGCGAAAACTCGCTCGAGAGTCTCCAGCTGCAGCGGAGTTTTCATTTTCCGCTTTCTATCCTCGTGCGTGTTGTGCATCATTTCTTCTTCCGCTTCCATTGTTGGAAGGTTGGAGAAGCTCGGCCGCTACACGCTGCGAAATCCCCTTCAATTGAAGCCTCCAGAGCAAGAAGCCCTAGGAATTAAACCGTCTGTGCAGCCAGAAACACAAAGAATGGTCGCCTAAACAACCCCAAACCCTGATGATTTGGCGAAATCCGCTTGAATTGTTGACCAAAAACCGTAAGGACTCACAGAACTTTCTGTCTACACAACTCCTGGGCAAAAATCCGCTTCTACAATTGATTTTTCGGGCGAGTCCTACTTTAGAGGTAGCCTGCACCATCCGAAACCCTAAGGACTTCAGCTGTTTGCAAACTCTGTACAAGCCGGAAACTTTAACTCTGCACAGCCGGAAACCCTAAATGTCTAGGGTTTGCAAATGAGGGAAAGGCAAGGGGAGCGAAGGAAGGCTAATAGAGATGGGGAAAGGGGTGGGAGGAGGACATTAATGGGAGGGTTTGGTGAATTGCAACTGTGGGGAAGCGATGGCAGCGGGCACTGCAAGAAAGGACGGGACGGGTAGGGTTGGGTTGAGGGGAAGGGAGGGAAGGGTAAAGGAGAGGTCCCGTCTCAGAGTAGAACAGCAGCGATGGGGGGCATGACCCTCATCATCATCATCATCATAATCATCATCATCAGCACCCGAAACGGACGGAAAGATGGGGAAAGCGAAGAGAAGGCGAAGGAACAGCCCGGCCCTTACGATGACTTGTTGCGATCCTCCTCGATCTTCCATGGTGGAGGTGCGGGTGCTGGCAGATGATGCCATTTTGCACGAAACCGGCAAAACGTGCTTGTGTGGGGATTCGTCGATGCCGATGTTAACACCCACACCCACACCCCCACACACACACACACACATACACTGCATACACTATTAACACCGCAGGCAGGGGCCACTACCTATATCTAAGGTAGCCTTTGCATTGCCCGCCCTTGTGCGCCTACGCACCCAAACCTGCCTGCCTGCCTGCCTGTCCTTTTTTTGCCGCCGCTCGCGAGGATTGCTCAGAGCGGCTTTAAACACGCATATCTCATGATGAATGAATGCTATATACGATGGGGGTGCATGATACATCACGCATACATATATATATATGTATACATTGCCCCCATCGGGGTGCGTGGGAAAAATTAAGCCCCCTTTTCTTTGGCTGTCGAATCGGCAGGCGTGCTTGCGATTGCCATACATAATGCAGGCGCGATCAGAGCCAGGCTTTGAGCCACCAACAAGGGAGCTTTCAGTCAGTCAAGCGAGGTTGAAATCAATCTCTCTCCCCTCCCCTTTCTCTCTCTAGTTTTTGTCTTCAGCAACCCCCCTTTTTCCCAGCCTGCTGCCGAATGATCCTCCGTCCCTGCCCCCGCTTCGGGGCGGGGCGGATCGGCTGGCTTCCCAACTTTAGGATTTTGGTCAAATGATTATAATGTTTTTTTCGGTTAATTATTATTGGCTAATTTATATATATAAGTTTTTATATTTTACAAATAATAATTATTCATTTGCTTTGCTTACCTCTATTTTTATCTCTCTATATTATTAAAAAAAATGAGTTTCACAAGTGAAGCAGGAATTGGGATGTTCGAGCACTCAATTTGGAAGTTCGAGAGGAGGGGTAACCTTCCTACCAGGTCAAAGACAATGGGTACTAGTTTATTAAAAAATCCACAAACATTTAGGCGTCATTTTTTTTGGAAGCATTGTCCACATACACTTATTTAACCTAAATTCATCATCATCTATTTTAATAGAGCCTTTGAAAGACTGCAAATCAGTAATTTTAGGCAAGGATATACTATACTATATTTTCCCATTTTAGAATTGAAATCCAGTTTTTTTAATTTTAGGAGAGGATATGATATAATTTGGAAGTGCATTTTTTTTCCTTCGTCAGAATTGAGATTTTATAATTTTTGGGGGGTTGGATGTGTCATTGTCTGGATTTTGAAGGAACAAAAACAAATCATTATATTTTAGTTGATATATATATATTCAGGCAGTGCCCCATTTTTCTTCCGTCAAAGGTCGGCTGGCTTAAATTTTTTGCGCTCTTCACTCTTGCTTCAACAAGTGGGGTACGTACCCTGTGCGCGCCCCCGACGCCTTCCTTTGTTGACGTTGATTGGGCGCCTACCACGCTACCCAATGTAGAGCAGGGCGAGCTCTCTACAAACAACAACAAGCCTCTCTCGCATATTTATGCGGTTCGCTCTCTCTCTCTCTCTCTCTGTCTGTCTGCCTTGACGTACCGCACCAGCAACCACTAACTCAGATGCAAAGCAACTTCTGGTAGAAACGCGAACGGATGCTGTCGTAATTGGTGGTTTTATGATCTGGATGAGAGCATACGCAGTACCGCCGCGCCCCCGCCCCCGCCCCCCCCACATCTCGTCCCTTTTCAATTCCGACTACTTTCGCCTTCCTGGGTGGCCCCTTCCCAGGTTCTCCCCCTTGACCTTTAGAACCCTTTCGCCCTCTTCTTTTTGCAAGGCCAACTGTTTGCATTGCGTACGCTTTACCTCGTCTTGTGCCTACCATGGTGTCACGGTTGACAAACTTTACAGCGTCACGGTTGAGAAAACTGCTGCTGGTGGAGACACCCAACTTTAACTTGCCAACAACTTACCCTTCAATTTTCCACCAAAAAAAAAAAATCCTTGTAAAACACAGGAGCAAGGGATTCTTTCACAAACAAGGGGCTAGGCAATTTTGTGTAGAGCTAGATATATATTAGCCTTCATGAGTTTGATGACCCCCCCCCCCCAAAAAAAAAAAACAATTGCTCACCCATACCTAACGGCATCTCAAAACCAGTACACAACGCAGATTTACATTCAAGGAAGGATGGATCAAACTACTTTCAAAATTTGAACTCTAATTTGAATATGGCTATTAGAACCTAGTCATGTGGCACAATTACTTATCCCATGCATTGCTATGATGCATTGTACGAGCATTCACACTTCATGAATATTCAACATTCTAATAAGCTTGAGATCAAATGGGTATACCATAAACACTAGCCCATCAACATGGCAAAAAAGGAATTACTAGCTCTTCCACAACACAGAAGTTTGCCAAGGGAAAAAGTGTATGATATAGGTCATTAGTGAGACTAAGACACTTTATGGATATCCACGGATATCCACCAAGGGAAAAAGTGCTTGGCCTCAAGGCAAAAGCGATTTTTTTTTTTTGCTACATGTATCTGAATTCATGAGACAAAAAAACGAGTGCGTGTTTCGAGCAAACTTTGGAGCAAGCTTCTTTTAACAACTACTCTCTCTCTATACACATACCTCCCTAGTTCCTCTCGCTTTGCTTTCCTCCTCCTCACAGCCTAGCATGGCCTTGAAGTTGGTCCTCCACCCCTCCTCACATCTCGCTCTCCTCCACTCCTCCCCTCCTCCTCCCAACCTAGCTTGGCCTTGAAATTGCTCCTCCACCCCTCCTCACATCCATTCTACATCTCTCTCTCTCTCTCTCTCTCTCTCTCCCCCCTCCTCCTCCCATCTCTTCCTCTCTCTGTCTATCTCTTTATCTCTCCTATTCCTCTCTCCTGATCTCTCTCCCCCCCTCATGTTCTCTTTGTCTCCATCTACCTCTCTCATTGTCCTCTCTCTCACTCTCTCTCCCCCTTTTGATTTATCTCTCTCTCTCTCTCTCTCTCTCTCTCTCCTATTCTTCTCTTCTCTCACTCCTCGTGTTGTCTTTGTCTCCATCTACCTCTCTCATTGTCCTCTCTCTCACTCTCTCTCTCTCCCACCCTCTGATTTATCTCTTTCTCCTCCTCTGGTCTCTCACTCTCTCTCTCTCTCTCTCTCTCTCCCCCCCTTTCTCTCTCCTATTCCTCTCTCCTTCTGTAATATTCCCCTCTCCCCCTCTCTCTCTCTCCCCCCCTTTGATTTATCTCTTTCTCCTCGGTATATACGGGTAGTCACGGTACTTGAAATTATAAGGTAAATACCATCATGACTAGGCCTCAAGCAAGTCAGAGATTTCCATACAATTGCGGTACTTCATCTGAAGACCCACTTTCAATTTCATGAATCTTCATTTTGAATATCAATTTGTATGAATTTCATCACACAATTACAACTTTTTACTGTTACTTCACAAATTTTTGACATTTTTGGCTTTTCAGTTGATCCACTTTAGCTAATTCGCTCTGATACCAGCTAAAAGATCCCTGCCCCCTCCGCGCAATGGATTTGGGGGTGCTAGCAGCGGAAGTAGCACTTCTGCGCAGGGCAGGATCTCTCTCTCTCTCTCTCTCCCTCCCTCCCTCCCTTTCTCTCTCCTATTCCTCTCTCCTTCTCTAATATTCCCTCTCTCTCTCTCTCTCTCTCTCTCTCTCTCTCTCTCTCTCTCTCCCCCCCTATCTCCCTCTCTTTCGCCTCTCCCCCCCCCCCTCTCTCTCTCTCTCTCTCTCTCTCTCTCTCTCTCTCTCTCTCTCTCTCCCCCCCTCTCTCATGATTATGACTTAATCTCTCTAATTACTCTTAATTATTCTTAATCATTGAAAGGACACCAATGAAGGATCACACCCTGTCACATGGGCTATCAGGACACGTCTATTTAAAAGAGACACATCTATTGATCAACGGACACATCTCTACATCCAAAGGACACAACTATTCATTCAAGAGTCAGACCCTTTCATCAGAGATCTACCTCTTCATTTATACCTATTCAAGCCCTATTGAACAAGGCCTTATGTCTCAATGCAACATTACACAGCTTTCCACTCTAAGCATCTTATTTTGAGTGTTGTATCTTTAATCATATCTTATAAATCACTAATGGCTAAGAAGTCCTCATAGTGGTATCAAAGCAAACAAACTCCAATCGGATCAGCCAAACTCTAACCTTAAAAATAAAAAATCCTAATCCTAAAAATAAAAATAAAAACCCAAATTAGCCTTTGCAGGGTTTGTATGGAAGAGCAAGAGAGAATGTCCCATTCAAATTTGGCCCATTTGCCCAATTTTGCATGATTTATGAATTTCCCTAATTTTCTACAACACAAAGAAAAAAAACGATGGTAGGCTGTAACCTCATTGAGTGTCTCTAGCCTTAAACAATGCCTACTCATGATCCTCTTCTCTCTTCCATGCACATGCATCATGCCTACTTAGGATCCTCTTCTCTCTTCCATGCACATGCATCATGCCCCCCCTTCAGGCTTAATTGGCCGTTTGCAAGAGTCGCCACCTTTTTGTGAAAGACATGTCTTTTGATGTTTTAAAAAAAATACTACTTTTAATAAAGCATTATAGCTTCGCACTTTAGCCAATTTACGCACCATTAAAAAAAAGGAATAAAATTGTGCGCCCAATGCCCCGCCATGCAGCTAACGGCCAGTCCTCAAACAATGAACAAAACCCCCAAAAAAAAAGAATTGGCCAACCTCGCATGAAGCCAACGAACATACACAATAAAACAAAAAATGGTGTTTCTTTGCAACACCATTTTTTCACCATGGAAGGAGAACAGATTCTGGAAGATGCACCAATTCTCTCCCCATGGCAATAAAACATGCAAACCTAAATGGCAGCTATGCAAGCTCAACTTCAGTCGACATTGGTAACACTCACAACGTAGATGCAATAGCGTCAAGGAGAACCAACCAGCTCATGTGCTTCAGTTGACACATCAAGTCAATGTGACTTTGCATTGATTAGTGTGCCCTTAAAAAAATTACTATCAAGAATAAATACCCTTTTCCTCATATTGAGGAAATATTTGATCAGTTGCTTCATCACAAAGTATTTTCAAAGATTGATTTAGAGTGTGGATATCATCGGATCCGTATTCGTGATGAGAAGTGTGAACATTATGAGTATTTGGTCATGCCTTTTGGGTTAACCAATGCCCCAATAACTTTTATGAGTCTCATGAATGACCTTTTTCGACCATTTCTAGACAATTTTGTGATAATTTATCTTGACGATATCTTGGTTTTTAGTGCTTCAATTGAGGAGCACAAGAGGCATCTACGTCAAGTTTTTCAGATATTGTGCGACAATGCACTTTTTATCAATCCACATAAAAGTGAATATTTTTCAAGACATTACTAGAGTATCTTGGGCACATTATTTTAGTTGATGGTGTTTCTATTGATCCTAAGAAGATACAAGTTACTAAGGGTTTAGTGACGCTGCAAAATGTTCATGATGTCAAATCATTCTTGGGTCTTGTCAATTTTTATCATGCAAAGGTTTATAAGTTTTCAGAGATTGCAGCACCATTGATAGAGGTTTTAAAGTCAGCACCCGCTTTTCGATAGATAGATGATGGATCTCTCACACCTTGGATAAGCTAAAGGTTACATTAACAACAACCCTAATAATGGCAATTACCAATCTTTCTTCTGAAGTCACGATAGATGCTTCTAACATTTACCTCTTAGAAGAAGATTCTATTGTGAAGATAGATCATCATTCCTTGAAGTATATTTTCACTTAACCATTTATGAGTGCACGATAAGGAAGATGGGTGGAGCATTTAGCAAACTTCCATATAGCAATTGAATATGTTCCTAGTCTTTCTAATGTGGTTGCCAATGCTCTTAGTAGAATGCCTCAGGCCTTAGCAATAGCTATTTCTATAGTTTAAAAGTAACTTTCATAGATCAATATGCACACGATAGAGACTTTTGATTTGAAGATTTATGTAGCATATTCTCTCATTGATGGATTACTTTATTACCAGGATTGCCTCGTAACACAAGTATGCATAAACTCTTGGTAAAGAAACATTATGAGGTTCCTGATGTAGCCCATCTTAGTACTAATAATACTTGTCAATTGTTTACAACTTCTTATTATTGGCCTCAAATGAAGCAAGATGTCGTAAAGTTTGCTATAGCATTCTTGCCATTAGTAGACAAGCTCTAGTTGGTCCTCTTCAACCACTTCCTGTACAAAATGAGCAATGGAAAAGTATTAGTATGGATTTCATTACATTTTTACCTCGTTCTTTAAGAGGTGATACAAAGATAATGGTGGTGGGTTGATAGATTTTCCAAAATGGCACATTTTACCATGCAAGAAGATAGCTCAAGCTCTATATATATTGCTTCGTTATTTCTTCGGTATATTTTCAAGATACATGCCAAAGTTCATTATTTTATATCGAGATCCTAAGTTTATAGGACATTTATGGACTTCACTTTTCAAGTCACTTGGCATTAATTTGTTATTCAGTTTAGCATATCATCCACAGATAGATGGCGAGATTGAAAGAGTTAATCAAATTCTTAAAGAGATGCTCATACATTATATTCAGTCTCATTTAGCATCTTGAGAAGATTATTTACCATTGATGGAATTTGATTATAATAATTGGTATGAGCCCTTTTCAAGCCGCTATGGTTTTACACCAATTATGCCATCCAACTTTGTTCTTCAATATAAGGTGGCATTAGCATTAATTATTTCAAGAAATGCAAGACACTATTCTTCAAGTTTGAGATCATATGATCGGTACTTATGGGGATTCACAAATACACTATTAAAAATCTACTCACATGGCTTATGTGGATGGTGCCAACCTCTCTTTCACACCTCAATGTATGCATCATAACTAGCTTCCATCTGTACAAATCGCTACTCCTATGGTAGAAGTGGTAGAGTATAAGCAGCTTTTAATGAGGACACAGCCATCATTACAAACCAGACTATTAGAAATCTCCCAAATATTTTTCTCTTCTCTTGCATTGTAATTATTCCATGGAGGGACAATTTCATTGACCCCATACACCCATCCTCCTATTAGAGAGAAAGCAATAAATACGTCTTCATTGTTTAGATCGAATCTATGACCTAAAGAAGTCGACCTCCCTAAAGCATTGTGTAAGTAAACAAAGGCTTGGGGTGTCTCCCTTCAATGCCAAGATAATTTTTGAAGGATCATGGACCACAACTTCAATCTTGCCCATATTGCAACTTTTTATTAGATACATAGCAAATGAAATAAGCTACCTATTTTTTGAATTCTTGCTCTTGCTTTTTTTTATAAGCTTGACTTGGAGCTTTTTCATGCCTTACTTTGATGGAGCCTGACTTTTGGACGGCAGAGCTTGAGTTTCTACTTTTGCTCAAGTGAGCATGAGATCCTACTTTGTTGATGATTGGGTGGAGGGTGAGCTTCATCTTGCTTAGGTGGAGCTGGTGTTTGTCCTTATTTCTTTGGTGGAGATTTTTCTTATTGCTTAGGTGTACTGTGAGTTTTCCCATGTTGCTTAGGGGAGGAGCCTGAATTTCTTTAAGTTATTGCTTTTTCCCTTAGTTACATATAAATTTAGAGTTTGTATGTAAATTATTATAACTAAATATCACTACCCCACTATAAATCACCACACCTTAGATAGTTGTGGTTAATTTATTGGGGGGGGGCTCATCGATGCTTAACGTGGATACTCCATCACCATGCAACATACCGTTAAATCCATCGACATCATCAATATTTTCAAGTTCGTCTCCTTCAAGGTCTTCCAACTTATCTTCTATTCTCATGGAAGGTGAACAAGATGACTTTTGACTTCGAAGCTTCTTACCCTAAGCAAATTATGGAAGTTTATATGTTAATGTCTTAAGGTGTGAAGTGGAGATGCACCAAAGTATTTAAAATACCTTTCTTGCCTTGTTAGCATCCCATTTCTTTGCATGCGCTTTATGAACTCCATTCTTCTCCTCTACTGGATATTTATCACACAGAAAATCCAACCACCAAAGACACACTTTAAACACTTCAAGATCCCAAAAATATCCAGCTTGCAACCTACTATACATTGTCTCCTTGAAGTTTGGTCTATCCACTGTTCGACCAGTGGTGGCATTACCTCTTATTCATTCCTCTCCAAGCACAAGAGCAACCAACTATTTGGAAGCACAAGAGCAACCAACTATTTGGAAATAAATACCACCTTGAAAGTTGTGTAGAATAAACCACAAGTGATTGTTACCCACCTATAAAAGCAATGCTTTGTTGCTTGCTTTGCACCAAGCTGTGTGTCTGCTGGGAGTGCAGACTTGGCCTTGCTAAGTAGCTCCTTGAAGATACTTGCAAAGTGCTTCTGTTGTGGGTAGCTTCAACTTGTAAGTTCACTCTAGAAACTTGATAAGTATTGTACCATGCTCGATAACCTAACATTGTAATACCTCCTCCTTTAATAATTTTTTGAATTCTTTGTGTACCTTTATTTCATCCAAGGGTAAAGATTTCACAAAATACTTAAAAGAGAACCAAACTCAATGCCTTGTTGATTGCACTTGTATCTATGCTACCTTACTATTTAGAGTACTATGTGTGACTTCTTCTTTTAGAAAATAAAGCAAGTTACCCTTGTCAATAGGTGGTAGGGATGAGCATGCAACGTATCCATGTTTGTTGTTGAAACTACTTGCAAACAAGGTAAGGTTTAGGGTTGCTAACAATGTAAGTACACTTTTGGAATAATCAAGGTGATGCTCGTGGTGGTTTACAATTGTACCTATAATTCTTGTCACCATTGATAGTAGCTTCCCTTCATTTTTAAAAAAAAAAAAACCAAATACGCAGTGAATTAATAAGAAAGCCAAAAAAAATACATCAGATCACCCAAGGGAAAGGTGATAAGCTAGGTGGGTAGTCATATACATCAGAACTCTTTAGACAAAAGAAGTAAGCATCAGGACCTTTTACACAGACTGACCAAGCTAACATAATGATTTACAAATTGTCAATTTCCGCCTGTAACTTGGCCACGCTTCCCTTCATTTTCTGTAGACACATCAAGGAGAGAGCACTCAATGCATGGGTGGTGTCCCATGTTATGAATAAAAGATGCAAGAAGTAAACTCACTATAAAGCTCACGAGCTAGCTAATAATATTATTATAAAATATTGTAACTCGCTTTAAATCTTGTGAGCTAGCAAATAATACATAATAATATTATCGGCCTCTTTGAAGGTGTACCTCATTTTATCTCCTCCATTTGAGTTTGTACATGATGGTTCCCATCCCACATATAAAAGACCTTCTTACTAAGAAATTCCCATCCCATGTTGAGTATCGCTTGCTCGAATTGCTCATTCTTCTACATCCATATGGATGAGAGAATAATATTTTTTTCTAAACATATCTCAACCACCATAACCCTAATATGTCCTTCTAGTGTAAGGGCACACTATGCATGGTTTTGGCTGGTGGAAGTCTGCATACCTTTTTCCCTCACCAACTTTGTGACCCTTGTGAAAGATACAACATGCCCCTGTATAAAGTCCTGCAAGTACAAGTCTTGATTAACATGACCCCTTCTAGGATTGGATGGTGTAGACATCATGATGAGAAAGAAGTCTTACTTTATGCAAGCATGGGAGTGGGCATCTTAGGCTTCATGTTGGTAGCTCAAAGAAGGCGGCATTAGGGTGAACACATGAGGGGCTACCAATGAGGAGAGGCGAATTGAGAACTTGGCGGAGGGGTGGGTAGACCACGCTAGGGAAGTGAGGATGTCTTAGTATTAGCATCACCAGGCAGACGGGCACACCGGCATTGATGTGAGGGATAAGCGATAGTGGTGCGCTTTATAGAAGGTTTGCCTAAGATTGGTGGTAAGAAGTGGTAATGCCACTGAGATGGGTTGAGTTACCATGGTCCCTACACTAGCCCCACCCAAATTTGGCAACAAAAATGGGTGATAATGGACGGTCCTTAGCTTTGGGCGGCGGCGGCAGACAATGAGAGTGGTGGCTTAGGGACCACCATCACTCAGCCCTACATGAGTGATAGTGGTGCGCCTTATAGTAGGTTTGCCTGAGATTGGCGGTGCCTGCCCTGTTGATGGTTGAGCAACGATGGTCCCTACACTAGCACCGCTCAAATTTGGCGACAAAAACGGGCAACAATGGACGGTCCTCAGCTTTGGGGGTAGACAATAAGAGCGGTGGCTATCTCGGCTCTGAAGAGCAGTAGGCGGGCGTGACAAGCTCTAGCTCGTGTAGTTAATGAGCTCTAGTGTGAGGCACTAGCTTGGGAACCTAGCTCGTGTAGTTAATGAGCTATAGTGTGAGGCACTAGCTTGGGAACCTAGCTTTGATTCCATTTATGGGCCCAGGTTTAAGTGAATAGTTATAGTGGATGGAGATCCAAAGAAGGCATCATGGTGTGTGAGAGAGAGAGAGTGAAGAAAAGTACTTAACAAATTTGTACGACTCAATGATTATGAGTAGATGCATTTATAGCTTCAAAGATGCGTACAACTCAATGATTATGATTAGATGTGTTTATAGCTTCAGAGTATAATGCTTTTATAGGCTTAGATACCTATCTTTTGATATAACACACACACTAGGGCAATGACACATGGCAATTGCTTATGACATCACTGCTTATCACATTCACACATAAAAGCGGCTATAAGAGATTGTTCACACACATAAACACACTAAGCCATCTAAGGGTTGTTTCCTACACATATGAGGTAAAGCAGCCTAACTATATGCTTAATGGAAAATGGGGAAATGAAGGACTTCAATTTGTAAGGACAGTTGAGCTAGACTAGAAGCTAGGGATAGTTGAGCTAGACTAGAAGCTAAGGATTATTTTTATGCCTTGGTCAAGCAAAGTGTGAACGTAGCTCCTTGTATATTGATTTGTAAAGCTTTTAACATAATCCTGAATTATCTAGCTCCTTGTGAACTTAGCTCCTTATATGTAAGTCAATTTGTAAATCTTTGAACACAATCTTGAATTATGTAAAGCACTCCCCATCTTGCAAGCTCACTCTACTCTTTTCTCTTGCTTATTGTGTGTCTATGCATAATAAGTTTGGGTGGAGGCTTGTGTACGTTAGAAGAGTGATTTGTCTTGTGTTGAGGATTCCCTCCCCCCCCCTCCCTCTTGAGTAGCAATATTAGCATTAGGTTAGATGAACTTTTATTGCTTCCATCAAAATTTAAAAGAGCTCTCTCTAGCTACCTAAGAAGACAACTTTGAAAGATGACTACTTGATTGTCCATAGAAGTTTCTCTTTCCTTCCTTCCATCAAATTTGAGACCTCTCTCTAGCTATCCCAATGGTGAAGAGCTTTTTGGTATGATAATAAGGAGACAACTTTGGAAGATGACCAGTTATCAACATAGAACTTTCTCTTTCCTTGTTTCCATTAAAATTTAAAGAGCTCTCTCTAGCTACCTCAATGGTGAAGATATTTTTGGTATGACAATAAGGAGACAAATTTGGAGACAAACTCTCACTGTCAACATACAAGTTGCTCTCGTCGCCTCGCAGCTCTTCTTCAAGTTCTTATAATGACACATAGGCACATAGGCAAGGTAAGTGCTTATACCTATGAAACACATGCCATAATGATTTGTTCAATGAGAGATCTTGTTTTTGTACCTTAAGGATTATATTAGCTTCTTCATGTCATTCTCCTATGTAGCTTTGCTTATTGAGCTTATTTAACATGGAAATTAGCTTCATGGATCCAACTATTAAGCTCTAAGCTTGGCCTCATCGGAGGCCATGCAAGCTTCTTCTTTTGTGGCTACTGGCTATGCTTTTAAGCTTTTCATTAGCCTATATGGATCTAGCAAGCTCTTGTGTTGCTTGCATAATTACACTCTTTTCTTCGTCCACCTCCTCTTACAGCCTTTACTTTTTTGCTTTGAGCTATATCTCCTTCGTTTAGTAGTGTGATGCTACCCTTATTGTACTTCTTGAAGAAATAATTAAAAACTCATAATAAGTACATCAAAAATTAAAACAAAGACTTGAATTATATGGAAATCAAATAACATAGCATAACAGAAAGCAAAGGAAATAAAATAATGTCACCATGGGTGCAATCTCCCCCCCCCCATCATGTCGTGTAGCTCCACTCCCACGACATGAGTATTTAGAGAATTTTATTCATAAAGATAGCCCAAGGAGCTAAGAATAGATGAACATATAAATTGGGCTTGCTTTTCCCACTTTTGGGGAATTGCTTTACATATTTTTAATCATATCAAAATCCATGAGGTTTGTACATATAAAAACCTTTGCTCAAACATAATTGCTAGTGGGCCTTCTTACATAAAATGACTTTGTGCACATTTGCACATATATTAATCTTGTGCTCACTTGCACATTCCATTAAGCTGAATCCTGCATAAATTGAATTAAACATATTTTTATATGGTTATTAATTCATAAAAAATATGATAAAATATATACTTGTAATAACAGTCCTCCCGTTTGAGGAAGCAACTGTCCTCAGTTACGTAAGAAAAATGTCGAGAGAACAAGATTATTGATGTCATAACCTGCAAGGTAAACTCAGAGGTCCAAACATGACTTAGAGGCACAAAGGCATGGCTCAGAGGTTCTTATGGACATGGAATCAAGAAAACTCGTGCGACAACAAAATTGGTAATCGTCACACTGATTATCAAATAAAGCATAACATATACAAAAAGCTTAATACAAAAGAAAAATGATCATCATCTTCACACCACCTCTCAATCCACCAGCCATATGACACCTCAATCAGTACCCTTGTATAGTGTGACACCTCAATCGGTATCCTCGTATAGTGTGACACCTCAATCGGTACCCTCGCACTTCTCATTGCTATACTCAGACGTTATCCACATTAGTTGAATAATTAATTGAACACATCAATTAATGTCAACGTCGTCTTGAGATATAGACAACCCATAAATAATCAAATAACAGCCACAAACATGTTTGCAGGCGTAAGTATCCCGGGAATCACCCCTCCATATGGACCAACTGAAACAAACAGTGGAGGCCCAAAAGTATACCATATACGGGCATCCCCGATATATAGTTGCATAAACGCACGAGAGAATGGCTTCATGATTGGTGTGGAAGATTAGATTTACACAAAATGCATATGCAGTGAACCAATCAAATGAATGTATGTAAGACGAGTCTAAGGGTCCTATACCACATAGGCACGTTGTACACACACACACACACACACACACATAGGATGGTAGAAAGATATAAGACATAAATGTGTCTGGAGTAAGTATATGAAACCAATCTGATGTCCCATAAATGTGTCTGGAGTAAGTATATGAAACCAATCTGATGTCCCATACCACCAGATTAATTCCATAGATCACTTCCTTCAGAATAAAAGTTTGAGGCAGAGTGACCAGTTCTCTCTAAAACTTAAATTCCAACACAAATTTTCTTTATCTATAAATTTTTATTTAAGTTATTAAACTTGAACTAATCTAAGTTCTTAGGTTGGAAAGATATTATAGAAATACTTATGAAAAAGTTGTATAAAAGGAAGTGAATATATACATATACATACCTCCATCGCTGTGGTGTAATTGAAATAATCTGTCAAAAACAATATTAACACTCGAAAGAGATGTGAGTTGTTATTACTTTTATGGATAGGATATATAAAGTTATTAAACAAAATCTCATGAGAAACTTAACATTATAAGAATATAAGTTAAATTGGTTATGATTATAAGGATAGGAAAATGCTAACCTTGAGTTGGAAAGGTTGTTTAAGGGGATGTAAGATTATAAATGAAGAATGGAAAAATATGATAGAATATGAATGACAAGTAATGATTCTAAAAATTTTGATTAAATGAACAAATCTAGATAATGAAAGATAAATTTACATTTGTAGTTGAAATAGACTTAAATAATAAACATGAAACAGAATCGTAAGAGAGTCGTACCTTATATATATTTGATTGCAATGATGCTCTACGATGAGAGAAATGAGAAACGATGCGAACGGATTGAAACATAATTATTCTTTCAAACGTAACTAGAGTTATATTAAATTACGACTTTATAAGAAATAGAACTTAGAGTAGTATGAATTGAAATTCTATGCATAATTATTTAAGCATGATCATTATTGTAAGAATAGGGATGAGAAACTTACTTGGAAGGTGTTTGAGTCACCACCTGAAAGATAAAACTTACATAGAAATATTGAAAAATTTATTTATTAAGCTATGAAGGATAGCAACTTGTGCAAATGTCGAATAGCTTTGTTTTGGGAGTGCTAGAATCATCTTGAAAAAGAAATATTATTTCTCATGCTATATGGTACTCAAGGTGTGAGGAGTTGAGAATAAAAGTGGTGTTCACATATCATAAAAATATGAAAACTCTACATTGTTGTGTAGATATCCTGAAAATATTATAATCTCTGCATCACAAAAATAATTAGATTGGAACAAAGAATTTAGGGTCTCTTCTAAGCCTTGAAGGAAGGTCTTACTCCCAAAAGTTAAAGCTTTTTGAGGTTTTCAACAAAGCTTTCTTTTCCTTTCTATGGATTTTTCTAGCATGCAAACTATATTTTTCACAATTTTAATTAAAAACTAGGAAATAAACGGTGAAATAATTAATTTTGCACATGCAAAATGAAATAATCATCCAAAAAAATGTGGTAATCTCAACAATGACTTATGAAATTTATTTGTATTTAAAAGGATATTGTTTGACAATTTTAAACAAATTTAAAGGATTGAGGAACAATAAATTAAGGTTTAATCGTAAATAGTATACTCTCAAAATGCTTGAATATTTGAGATAAAAATATAAATAGAGAGAGTATAGTAAATACTTAGCTTAGATATCATGTCGATAAGCTGCAAAATAGTTGATTTGGACAACACAAAATATGCATGCAATAATTTAATTAATTTGCAACTGGTAAAGAGTAATTGTAATGAAGACTTAGCTCATGATTTGTGGGAGTCGAGTCTCAGTGGTGATATGACGAAGCAATGTTTCCCGTCATTGCTCCAATGAACTGGTCCTCTTTAAAAAATTATTATAGGGGATTATTATAGGGGATTGTTAAAAACAAAATATGCACTTTTAAAAGCTTTGTAATAATAATAATAATAATATATATATATATATATAAGATTTAATGATCAAACTTTAAAGTATTAGCTTTGGCTTTTTAAAAGAAAACAAAAAATAATAGAGAGTGAAGAAAACTAAAGTTTAACTAAAATTTAAATTAATGTTTTTTTTGAAGCTTTTAACCAAAACTTCATAATAAGGAAGCTTATTATGAAAGCTTTGAAAAAAATAAAATAAAAAATGATTGCGTTGAAAATTTGTGCTGCCCGAGTGGAAACTACTGCGTCCCTCCTCTTTTTTTTGGGGGTTATTATTATTTTTAAAATAGTAATAATAATAACTAAAGCTTTTTCAAAGCTTTATCTGAGCTTAATTAAAAGGAAGTATACTTTGCGTGCGTCGATGGCCAATGCAAAGGAAATTAATTATGGCCATATATATATATATATATATATATATTCATAATTAGACATTAAGCTTTAATTAAAGCTACTCCCATCCATGCTGAGATTTGCGCAGTGCGCAAGGAAAAGGAGGAGGAAAAGAAAACGAAAATTCAGTTTGGTGTGCTGCCCGCCATCCACCACGAAGGGGAAAGGTGGAGGAAAAAATAGATATATATATATATATATATTGTTGAAATTTGAGCATAATGATGAGCTATGGTGGATCATACACTAGAATCAACATCATTAACAAAGTGATTAGTAAATGATTAAGACGTAATTAGCAAATAGATTAATGTAGGCATGGATACTCAAAAACCAGCAAATTCTCATTAGGACTATGCCTCAATTTATAGAGTTTACATCAAGCATCAAATCCCATTGATTTCTCCATGATTCACTCCCAGAATATCTCCACCTCTTGCCTGATTCTCTCCACCTCTTCTCTTTTCCCTGAATATCTCCCATAATAACTCCACACTCCTAAATTCTCTCGTGCTACCCTTTATTCTCTCCCAGTAGATTCTTCTCACCTTTTCACAGGTTCTTTCACAATTACATCTCCTCTTTTACAGCCTCTAACCAAGGGCTTGTTCCCACACACACCATATTCACTTGTATTTTCAACATATATATATATATATATATATATATATATATATATATATATATATATCACAGCCCGTTCCCCCCCATGCGTCGTCTACGGAGCGCCCAATGCATAAAAAAGCAGCTTATCATTAACATCTTGCCAAACCAAACAATCAGATGATAGAACCACATAGATGAGACCCATAGTGTCCACGTGAAAATTGGCATCCAGTATAACATCTTCAGAACCGCTAACAAAGTGTGCAGCCCCATCAAAATGCCTATATCCTTCATATTTACCCTGGCTTTCCCACAAACTAGCATCAATCCATGACCTCTTCTCTTTTTACCGAGAATATATATATATATATATATATATATATATATATATATATATATATATATATATATATCCTTCATATTTACCCTGACTTTCCCACAAACTAGCATCAATCCATGACCTCTTCTCTTTTTACCGAGGATATATATATATATATATATATATATATATATATATATCCTTCATATTTACCCTGGCTTTCCCACAAACTAGCATCAATCCATGACCTCTTCTCTTTTTACCGAGAATATATATATATAAGAAGAGGTCTATATATATATATATATATATAGACCTCTTCTCTTTTTACCGAGAATATATATATATAAGAAGAGGTCTATATATATATATATATATATATATATATATATATAGACCTCTTCTTATATATATATATTCTCGGTAAAAAGAGAAGAGGTCATGGATTGATGCTAGTTTGTGGGAAAGCCAGGGTAAATATGAAGGATATAGGCATTTTGATGGGGCTGCACACTTTGTTAGCGGTTCTGAAGATGTTATACTGGATGCCAATTTTCACGTGGACACTATGGGTAGCATCAATCCATGACCTCTTCTCTTTTTACCGAGAATATATATATATATATATATATATATATATATATATATATATATAACAATAATTTTGGGTAAAAGGGATTTGCGCCAGCAAATTACTGGAGGAAGAAAAAAAATGAAAAGATAAATTGGGAGAAGAAAATAAATCTGTAGCCCTCATCCGCCCATGATGGAATTCTTGACGTTGTAGCAGTTAAGCAACCTAGCTATGGCTCGCCATGCTCCTCTCCTTGGCTGATTCAATCTGTACGGATGGATTATGAAGCAGATTAGTGAAATTAAAGGTGGTTTTGTGCTTTTGCAAACCCACTAATGGTTTTTCACCTTGCTTTACCCTTTGGGCAATAGATTGATGGAGATTGGTTATCCAATGGTTAAAAACAAGCCTTCTTTCAACCATACATAAACATAAATGTTCTTCTTCAATTTAAATTAGAAATTTACCAAAATCATATGTTCCTTTGTCTCTTTCACCTCTTTGTTCACAAGTCTTTGACCGCTTTAAGAAGATTAAATTAAACCAAAGCTCTGATACCATTGTCATGTTACCCTTATTGTACTTCTTGAAGAAATAATAAAAAAACTCATAAAATACATCAAAAATTAAAACAAAGACTTGAATCATATGGAAATCAAATAACATAGCATAACACAAAGCAAAGGAAATAAAATAACGTCACCATCAAGACAAGATTAGGTGCAATCTCTCCCCCCATGTCGTGTAGCTCCACTTCCACGACATGAGTATTTAGAGAATTTTATTCATAAAAATAGCCCAAGGAGCTAAGAATAGATGAGCGTACAAATTGGGCTTGCTTTTCCCACTTTTGGGGTATTGCTTTACATATTTTTAATCATATCAAAATCCCTAAGGTTTGTACATATAAAAACCTTTGCCCAAATATAATTGCTAGTGGGCCTTGTTACATAAAATGACTTTATGCACATTTGCACATATGTTAATTTCTTGTGCTTACTTGCACATTCCATTAAGCTGAATCTTACACAAATTAAATTAAACATATTTTTGTACGATTATTAATTCATAAAAAATATGATAAAATATATACCTATAACAAGTAGCTTGTTGTGTTATGTTGAAGCACTATCATAGGTTGTGTTTACATATATGTGTAAGTAGATCTAGCCAATGGGATTGTACTTTAGTGAGCATGGCTAGATTTGAAGCATGAGAGTGTCAATATGACACTCTCATGACACTGATAATAAGTATTCAAATGGGACTGTATATAGTGAGCACGGCTAGATTAGTATGAGAGTGTCTGTATGACTTAGTCTTGGAACTATCATGATATGAGTGCGACAATTCAACAAGTCCTCCTTGACTAGTTATGCATTTATAGTGTCATCTCTTGGTGAGGGTCTCCCTACCTATTGAAGTGGTGGTATGGAAGTTTCATGGATAGGGAATTTAACTTTTGCATTTTCTAGAGCGTATGTTGAGGTTGCTCTTCTTGCTAAGGTTGGTTTTGATCCTAAATATGGTCCAAAACTGTATTAAAAAGGATGGGAGAGACCATCATCCCTTGAAAATGAAGCATCTAATGTATGGCCTTTCTTTTAGTGTGGAACCTTAAATGAGATGGTCTATGCACCCTCGAGTTAGTGGTTTTGGCATCACTTTATGAGCTATTTGGAAAACCCTACTTGTAGGAAATTTTGATATGAAAATAGAGATTAAATTGATGATTGAAAGTGTTAATAGGGAGAAAATCAATCTATGATACTACATATAAACATGGAGAAGTGATAGATAAATATTCTCATAGCTTTAATTACATTAAAGAACAAATTTATACTAATTCTTGACCCCATTTTTTATCTACATAGAAATTTAAAAAGATTTATTGGTTTGTGCTTTAATTACATTAAAGAATAGATTTATACTAATTCTTGACCCCATTTATCTATTCTTTAATTACATTAAAGAATAGATTTATACTAATTCTTTAATTACATTAAAGAATAGATTTATACTAATTCTTGACCCCATTTATATGTCCTTTAATTACATTAAAGAATAGATTTATACTAATTCTTGACCCCATTTATCTGTTCTTCAAAAGAACAGATTTATACTAATTCTTGACCCTTATTTTTGTTTACGTAGAAATTTTAAAAAATTTATTGGTTTTTGTTTTGCTCCGAATGTTTGATGTAAGTTGACGTAGATGGTCTTCTTGCTCTTGTGGGCTTATGGGATGCCTAAATATTTTGCCTAAATATTTAGTAAAAGCTCTCCGATCACTTGATTTGAGCTAATTTGAGTGTGGGTAGAAGAGAAAAAAAAGTAAATTAGCAAAGTGATTAAAGCTTAATGATATTTACTAGTTGGGAATCCTATAGTGTATGGATGGCTAAGGGGGGATGGTAGTAAGATCTTATTCCAACTTGAAACTTCAAGTTGGGAGTGATTGTAATGGATTAGGCTCAGCATTTTGGCATAATCTATGTGGAGAAAAGTAATAGTGGGACAAGATAATGACAATGTTGGAGAGTTGATGTTGGATATGATAATTCAACTACTAAGAAGATTGATCAAAACATACTCAAGGTGGATCAAAGATTGTACAAGACATCATGAATATGAGGGACAAAAATTGGTATATGCAAAAAATTGCTTTGAGATTAACACAAGAAGACACTAATTATGATTAGACATGAATCAAACTTACATAATCACTTGATCATGACTTGTACCTTATTTAGAGACTCCTCTACCCTATTTTTAGTTGCATGAGTTACATGAACAACATGCACCAACCATTTGTAGGCTTTACACACCAACCACTGACCACTAGCCTATCAACCACATATTAAATTGGACTAAGGAGTTGGGATTACATTTATCCAACAATCCCCCCTTAAGACCAACTTCTTACAAGAACATGAACAAGACTAACATACCTCCTTGACACAATGAATAAGAGTCCCCCCTTAACAACATAGGGTGGTGTACTCTCCTCTACAACTCGTCAAGTTAGAACAACATAAGTCTCGTGACATAATCTAAAAAGCATACTCATCATCTACATCTTTTATACTAAGACTAGAACAAAGATTTGTTTCTTCTTGTTGGTTGACTTCTTCAACCACATGTGCCTTTGCTAGCTTTTGATCTTTTTGGAGCACTTTGAGGATGGATGATTCGTCTTTCCACAATACTCACAAGGATGTTTGGAGAAACAATCCTTAGTAAGATGATTTGTACGACCACAAATAGTACACTTCTTCTTTGCCGATGTCGTAGTAACAATATATGCATAAGGATCTATCACATCCTTTGTAATCTTCTTGTCTTCTTCCTGCAAAGAATTTATGATACTTTCCAAGGAAGGGACTGGCTCCTTCTCTTTAAGTACCGTCACAATTTGTCTAAAGCTTGAAGGTAAGCTTTTAAGCAGGATAGCAATAGCATCTTCTTCAGGAATAGGAGATTTAACATAAACCAATTGTGTCATTAAGCTCTTCAACCTGTTAATCAAAGCTGCCAAATTTTAATTACTCTCCATGGTTAGATCAAAGAGTTGCATCTTCAAACTGATCTTGGAATGCTTTGCCTTTGCACCAAAAGTACGTTCTAGTAATTCCCAAGCTTCCATAGCTGACTCAACATCATCAATATAATGAATAAAATCATCTTCTAAAGCAGTAATGATAATACCAAGTGCTTGCTCATCTTTTGCTTGAAGTGCAGTCGTTGTAGCTCTTGTAACTGCAGCAGAAATACCTGCTTCATCTTCAGTATGTGGCTTGACCGTACTCCATAAATTTTTCTTCATGAGGTAGCCCTTCACCTTGATTTGCCAGGTATGAAACCCAGTTTTGTTGAATTTCTCGGGGAATTTGGAGCTCATGATGATGAAATATGATTCTTGATGTTGAAAACTTGCTCATATAGATGATTTAAGCCCAAATAATAAAAATATCATCAATATAAATCAAGATAAGTATCACCATGTTGTTGGAGCAAAAATTGCAGAAAATAGGCAACTGGAAAACATCTTCGTACAGCAGCTACAGTGGACCATATGCTCCAAGATTTGATATGCTGAATCTTCACTTGTTGATGTACTTGAATCACCTCAGAGGAATTTGACTAATTCGTTGAGACAACGGCGAATTGATGCGATGAACATAGAAAATGGGCTGCGCTGATGGCGATGGGAAATTCGCTGAGCTGCGATGAAATTGGCGTGTGAGCTTCGATTTGGAGCATGCGTGGGAGCAAAGCAACAAGGCTATAACAAAATTTTGGTGTATAATCAACTCAGGTGCAAGCTTGGAAGCAATCTATAGCATGTGGTTTAAACAGAGAAAAACTGGCTATGGTGATTAAGAGATTGATTAAGATTTTTGCTAATCAACTAAACCTAATTAGATCAAGCTCTGATACCAAATGTTGGATATGATAATTCAACTAAGAATATTGATCAAAACATACTCAAGGTGGATCAAAGATTGTACAAGACATCATGAATATGAGGGACAAAAATTGGTATATGCAGAAAATTGCTTTGAGATTAACACAAGAAGACACTAATTATGATTAGACATGAACCAAACTTACATAATCACTTGATCACGACTTGTACCTTATTTAGAGACTCCTCTACCCTATTTTTAGTTGCATGAGTTGCATGAACAACATGCACCAACCATTTGTAGGCTTTACACACCAACCACCACCGACCACTAGCCTATCAACCACATATTAAATTGGACTAAGGAGTTGGGATTACATTTATCCAACAGATCCAACATACCTAATTTTTACTAGATAGGGGCACTTTAAATAGGCTAGCTCATGGCTTAGATTAATCCTCACCGAAACATGCCCTTAATAGTCTCCCTTGATTTTAGGTCCACGTCCTTCCTTGATGTGAGCCTCATTCAATGCTGATTGAAGACTTTTGTGCTTTCCACATGCCTAGTTGAAGTAGCACCTTCTTCTTGGGAATCTACCATTCCTGGTTAACACCTTTTGAGGTTTACAATGCTTCCTAACATTTACTAGTGTGATTTCTTATAATCTTAGCAACATTTACTAGTATGATTTCTTATAACCTTAGCAACATTTACTAGTGTGATTTCTAAGGTGCATACCTCCCAAGTACCCTTCATCACTTATTTTCTAACATGTCACATGCATTACTAGTAGATAATGTTACATTCAATAAAATGTGATCAAGTTTTCATGGCTACATGTTTCTAAGAATACCTCATGACATAATGTTAAAATGTTAGTTATATAGTGTTGTGGTGGACATTTATAGTGTATAAGAGATCATAGAGATCGTAATGGGTAATGAGTTAAGGGGCACTATGAATACACACCTTGGCTGTTCAAAAAATAAAGAGGGGATATAAGTGTAAGAAAACACAATAGCATTGGAAGTAGGATCTTTGCAATACAAATCATTGAATGATAGAAAGAAATGGAGAGTAAACAATATTACTAGTTGTAAACTTTGTTTAAAAAACTAATGATGACCCATGTGCTCTGGGTAAGGAGATTTGATAGCAATCTAGACGGAAGAGTGCTTGAACATAATAAGCTTGATGATGAACAAAGGCTGTCAAACTAGTATATATATAGTGCCCAAGGTCGGCATGGACATAGATTAGCCACGCCGACCAACATGTGACTTGGTCTAAAATGAATAACGGACCATATCA
Organism: Cibotium barometz; assembly: GCF_041138505.1. Taxonomy (NCBI): domain Eukaryota; kingdom Viridiplantae; phylum Streptophyta; class Polypodiopsida; order Cyatheales; family Cibotiaceae; genus Cibotium; species Cibotium barometz. The sequence goes on from NC_141106.1 coordinate 21,339,493, forward strand.
TCCAATTGGGATCATATTAGACTACAATACCATCGTGCAAAGACCCTTCTTGAAAGACCTTACGCAGCTCCCATGACTATTTGGGATTATTTGGACTCTCAAATAGGCCTGACAACCTAAGAATAGTGTGTCCTAGGCTTACTATCCACTTATTAATACAGCCACATAGCTTCGCACAAGCATGCATCCTACTAAGTAGAGTATAAGCTGTCTCCTAACCATATGGCCATATGGTTAGGAGATGGCTTATACTCGATCTAGTGTCTAAACTGGGAATCGTTGGTTGCGAGTGACGAGTGCCTTGGTGCTTACAATTGTTCCTCATATAGGGGGCCGTATAAAATAGAACATCCACCATTACACATATAACAACACGAGGGTGGGACATTGAGTAAATGCTTTTTTGATACTCTCGGTAGGTGAACTACCTCTTCTATCTAACACCAAGTCGATAAAGATAGCGCTCCAGCAAATCTCCCCAAGAGCCTTTGTGAAAATATATACATAATTCTTTGTCACTCGGTAGAAGACAAACTCTGCCTCTCCATCCATGGTAAGCTTACGCATATTATGATATTATATCTCAACGTGGTTCATGCAAGCATGAAACATTGGGTTCTTTGTGGCAATTACCATACAACTCTGATCATCACACAAAAACATTGATCGCTCCCTTTTGCGCAACACCCATGTCTCCTAAATACCTTCTCAACCAGACTGCTTCACTTAAAGCAATGGATGTTGCCTTAGCCTTTGTAGAAGAAAATGTAGGTTCCTTCTTGCTGGTCAAGGATGGAATTCCAAACCCAATAAGAAAACAATAACTAGAAATATTTTTTTTGCTATCATAATCTCACCCAACCCAAATCACAAGGTATTTCATGATGTGTAAGTGATGCTATATCCAAATAGTATCTTTGATGTACTTTAATATCAACTACATCCTTGCCTTCTAGTGGTTCTCCTTGTGGCTGATTTAAGGGTCTGCTAAGGCTACCAACTACAAATCTGATGGCATGCCATGTGCCACATAGAAATATCAAACTCCCCACCAACTTTCTATACTCTTTCATATACATAAGTGGAGAAGCATCTTCCATAGCGAGCTTTGCATCAACCTCCATGGGTGCAACCACTTACTTGCACTTAGCCATGCCAAATGCCTTCACAATGTCTCCTAGATACTTTTGCCTGAGAAATAAAGATTCCATCTGTCTCTTGCCAGAAATCAATCCCCAACAAAAATGTATAAGCCCAAGGTCTATTATTTCAAGCTCTGAACTCAACATCTCCTACATCTCCTGTGTCTCTTGGATTTTCTCTTCATGGTTTCCCATCGTAATGAGGTTGTTTGAATATAGAACAATGATCATATACGTGCTCTTCTCAGAGAAAATATACCATTTTATATCTGATGGGCTTTTAAAAAGACCAACACTTTTAAAGGAAGCACCTATCACTGGTACCATGCTCGAGAGGGACAACATGTACAATGCCTTTTAGAGTTTGCACACTTTGTTTTCACATCCATTTGCAATACTAGCCACTTACCATGAGCAACCAAGGTTAGTACTATATGAATAGTGGTCAATCTAGCTATGAGGGTGAATGCCTCCTGAAAGGCAAACCCACCTGTGCAAAAACCCTTCACCAATGAGCCTTGCTTTGTACTTAACCAATGTTTTATCATACTTGTACTTGGTCTTCCAAACCTACTTGGTGCCAAGTAACTTTCCATTTTATAGGATGACCCACATTATCCCAAGTGCGATTTCTCATAATCGAGTCATACTCTCAATATGTGGCTCCCCCTCTAGTTTGGATCCTACTAATGCTTCCTCCAAACTTACTGACTCTTGTACTTTCATTATCTCCATCAAGGCCATATTGACGATGTGACAGAGCCCCTCTTCTTCTCCTCTATTCTCTTGGATCTACGAACAAGTGTCTAGCTCTCTTGTCCAAGGGAGTTGGTTCACCCATTTAGGATATGGCCCCTTTGGTGTTGCACAATTCTCTTCTTCATCCTCTAATGCATCCACCTCTTGTGGAGTTGGCACTATCACTGGTGGTTGTGTTTGCTAGGATACTTCTTTGTTGAAGGATAGTGTGGACGGAGCCTTCTCATCCATCTAATAAGGTTGTTCCTCAAACACCAAATTTATCTTCTCTGTCTTTAGGTTTTATAGTCGGTAACCCTTTGACTCCATACTATACCCAAAGAAGATACACTTCCTGCTCTTGGAATCCCACTTAGTTAAGGATGAGTTTGGAACATGCATAAAACAATCATAGCCAAATGTCTTGAAATATGCAACTGAAGGTTTCTTACTAGAATAAGCTTCTTGAGGTGTCATGTCCTTTATTGCATTTGTGTAACTCTTATTAAGGATATGTAATGCAGTGTTAACTATCCTCGGTCCAAAAAGAATTCTACATTCCCCGTGCCATCTCTACAATTGTGTTATTTTTACACTCTACAATACCATTATGTTACAAAGTATGAGTAACTATCAAATCTCTCTTGATCTTGTGCTATAGGCATTGAATTCACCTCATGTGAATTCTCCTTCTTCAGCCTCTTTCTTGTCTCATTCTCTACCAAGCTATGCTATATTTTGAATTTTCCAAAAGCTTCAGCCCTATCATCCGAAAGAAAATAAACCCACATCTTCCTAATGAAGTCATTGATTAGTATATAAAAAATTGGAAGACCTGATATAGTGGTTGGCATTTCACCCCAAAGATTTACTCACAAAGATCTACATCTAGGAGCCTTTACACAATTCTTGATTTCTTGTGGAAATCCATGCCGATGCTACTTGCCCAATCATACAAGCTTTATATACATATGGCATCTAAGAAAATGTTGGTAGATGTGCCATAATCCCATTTATTTGCATCTCTTTTAACACTACAAAGCTCAAGTACCCAAATCTTTCATGTAGCTTGCTTGTCTTGACATCAGCTTGGCTTGTAAAAGCCGATAACTCATATAAGTTGTTGTGCCACATTCCTCTCCATACAAGTTGTTATGTTGGATTCCTCTACGACATTGTTGTTAGTATCTGTGATGATTGCACTAACTTTATTGAAGAAAGCTTTTAAGTCACGGTCAGTTACTATGGCTGCCAACAACAGATTCCTCTTGATATCTGGCACATAAAGGACATTGGACAAGTTCTCGGTATCACTATTGCTAGAAACAAAATAAACGGTAGATGTTCCTATGGATGGGTATTTGGCATCGTCCTCGATCGCTATTAGGATAGACTCCCCCACCCATAAGGTTGAGGGAGCTATACAAATCCTTTTGACTGGTCATATGTTGGGATGCTCCACTGTCAATTATCCATGAACCATCATATGTTGAGGAATGTTCTCCCTTTACACAGATCTCTTTGATTTCCATAAATAGCTCCAATCGTGCTTCAACATCCTGCTTCAACACTATTGTTCCCAAACTCCTCCTTTAAAAACTTCAAAGTGCCATTCTTCCCCATCTAAATGATTGAATTCCAAATGTCATAGGAATTCCTCTTTTATCATTTAAAGTCTACATTATTTGAACACAATGATGAGCTTAATGATGAATAAAGGCTGCTAAACTAGTTAGTATATATATAGTGCCTAGGGTTAGCATGGACGTAGGTCGACCAAAACACAAATTGGTCCAAAATGACCAACCGACCATATCATTTGATTGGGACCATATTAGACTACAATAGCATCCCGCAACAACAGGGACCTTGCATGCAACTCCCATGGCCACTTGAGTAATCCTCAAATGGGCTTTGCAACCCAAGAACAGTGTGTCCTTGGTTCATTGTCCAGCACTCACTAATGTGGTCACGTAGGTTCACAAGCATGCATCATACTTGGCTTATGTAGACTTGGTAGAGTGCCAAGTCTATATTTGGCCACCCATCGGTGTCGTATAAGGGTGATATATGATGTCAACAGAGTTCTAGGTAAGGGGGATGTGAGCAGTTAGTTTAATGCCACAAAAGGGTAAACTAAGACTGGTTACTCCTCATATAGGGGGCCTTACAGAATAGAACACATTCGTCACCCACAATAACATTATGAGGGTGGAGCATTGGGCAAATACTCTTCTAATAATTAGAGATCCTTTACATGGAGGGAATATCTTCCCTATGATTGCTCAAAATAATGAGTTCTTCTCCTTCACATGTACCATTTGTTTTTCCTATCACTTGCTATCCATAGTGTTTATACTTGATTGTTAGAGGGCTAGGTTTGTGACCTTGTGAAAAGAGAAATCACCCACTCCTCCTTTGTAGGCAAACATCTCAAAGCGAAGAGCCTGGAGAAAAAACGGGCAATAGTTGTGTTAGTGGAGTACCCCTTCTCGGAAGCCTTCACATGAAGAAAACAAGTAATCTTTGCCTGGTACACCATCTTCCGACTACTAAATTCACTGTCTAGTGATCTACTCCACGCAAGGGAGCTCTAATGTGTGAATAAGCAACATGGGATGGGTTTAGCCAATGTATCCACACTCTATACGCAAAGCTCTTACTAAGGGGGCCTTACACATTATGTTTGCAAAGTGCAAAGTGTCCATCCTTTGCACGCCAAGTGTCCCTCCTTGCCGCCACCGACTCCAGTACCTCCACGAGCTTCATAAGCACCCATCTTTTAAGTACAAAGCGCGAGAAACCTTCGAACTTCGAAGCAGGGCGCTTTAAGTATGCCAGTTCGTGAGTGTGTGAGGTATAAATGCCTGCCTTCGCCAGCTGCTCCTCTCTTAATGAAGAGCCTTGAGGTGGAAAAACCAGGGCCGTGAGCTGGTCCAAATTAACATGCTAGTACGTGATTTGCCGTGAGTGCAAGGCCTTCGTGAGCTAACAACATAAACAACATATGCTGAGGAAAAAGCCTGATTATTTATAATAAAAAAAAACAAGGGAAAGAAACTTTGCTTAGCTGGCAATATATTTCAAATAATCAAAGAATAAAATTATTATTCCATGCTTTTGATACAACATATAAGGTAAGCCTGCAAGTTGGGAAAAACACATACATCCTTGGTGATGCAAACTAGAGGTGGGCAGGCACGTAACTTGAAATCTAAATCGAGAACGTTATTCAAGTGGAAGCTCTCTCTCTCTCTCTCTCTCTCTCTCTCTCTCTCTCTCTCTCCCCCCAAGGCAAGACTAGCTATCACACTTCTTCGCACCCGCTCCCATGATTTGGCCATTGAAACCCGCTCGAGCATGGAGCGGTCTAGAAAGAAAAGATCGAGTATGCACATATGTCAAGGTCATGAAATTGAGGATGAGGAACACTTCACGCTCACATGCCTAGCTACCCCAACTCCTTGAGATCTATCATAGCAATCCTTGTATCATAGGTACCTTTTTATGTCTCTTATTTGAGCATAGACAAGAAACCATGACAAAATACACAAGAGTTGGACTCTCTGATCCCTCAGAGGAGACTACATAATGTTCTTGCTAGGTCCCATAGGTCATGTCTCACTGGCCTTTTTATGTCTCTTATTTGAGCATAGACAAGAAACCATGACAAAATACATAAGAGTTGGACCCTTTGATCCCTCTCAGAGGAGACTACATAATGTTCTTGCTAGGTCCCATAGGTCATGTCTCACTGGCCTCTCGAGGACACTAATACATCATCATCATCATCTCTACATGCATACATATCAACATACGCATACTGAGTGTATAGCAACTTTCAAGACAAGAACATATCATAGTGTTTGTGCTTGTGCATGTTTATGCCCTTAGTGTAAGCAATGTAGGAATTATATATAATATACATTATATCATATACATTATTGTAGGAACTATATATACATATATATATAACCATGTTTTCATATGGTTGGAGAGCTGGCATACTTTCCTAAAAAATTTAAGGCCAAGAAATGTGCCCTTGGAAACAATTTTTCTATGTTATTCATAACATATATCGTGTACACCCAATTGGAGAAGGAAATTATAGGGGGTGTGATGAGTGATGTTAAACTAAAACTGACTAACTTCGTACAACAAGATGAGATTGGAAGGCCTGACACAAAAGTAGTGTAAAAACATAAGCAAAGCAAATCATATTTGAAGTGATCCTTAAGAAGGACTCATATCACGTTGAAAGGATGCATTATACTCCACTGGAAGAGTTTCTTGATAGGACTACTCCTAGTTTAGACAAAAGAAGGTATATCTATGATGCACACACTATGTAATATTGTAATCCATTTTTATGATGCACACACAAAAGAAGGTATATCTATGATGCACACACTATGTAATATTGTAATCCATTTTTATGATGCACACACAAAAGAAGGTATATCTATGATGCACACACTATGTAATATTGTAATCCATTTTTAAAGGTTCTTACAATTGATCATGATTTAGTGTTGACTTCATATTCTTTGTCATCCTTGTAGGTTGTCAAATTGGAAGTTGGAAGCCCAAGCGGAGGATGGTTTTTCCAAGTCAGTTGGGCATTTTCTTCCTTTGAGAGATGCCATGTGTTCAAAATGTCAATCTGAGGTCAAAGGAGCAGTACTGAACTAGTTAACAAGATATGGACATGTGGAGTGCTTCGCAGTTTCTAGGTGTTCTTTGACTTTGTGAAGTGTATGTGTGAGTAAGCGATGGTGAAGGAGGGGTTTTATGGCAAATGAGGCACAAGAAAATTGGTGTGTTATGAGGGTAGTATGAAATGGTGGGCCAAATAGTTTTTTAAGGACAAATAAAGATCATGCCACAGAACTTTGGACAAAATCATGCAAGGAAGTGTATTCATTCTTAATGGTAAGAGGAGTTCAAAATGAGATATAGATAATGTAAAGGTGGTCCATCTCAAGAGGTAGCTAAGGTGCACTTAAAAAAAATACGTGCATGGCTTAAGAAAGGTGATGTAAAGAAAACATGCTTTCTAATCTGGAGACGTGGATAGTATGGTGGCATCATTGCATGTCTATTGCCAATTTTCTTTTTATTATAAATATAATGTTATTTGGGATTGTAAGAATAATGTGTTGTTTGTTGTAGGCCACGTAAGGAGATCGAAAATTATATGATACCTAGAGTGTCACGGGACCCTTTTGTACTTCTTGAAGAAATAATTAAAAACTCATAAAATATATCAAATTAAAACAAAGACTTGAATTAAATTGAAATCAAATCACATAGCATAACATAAGGCAAGAGAGATAGAATAACATCACCACCATCAAGACAAGATTAGGTGCAATCTCCCCCCCATGTCGTGTAGCTCCACTTTCACGACATGAGTATTTAGAGAATTTTATTCATAAAAATAGCCCAAGGAGCTAAGAATAGATGAGCGTACAAATTGGGCTTGCTTTTCCCACTTTTGGGGTATTGCTTTACATATTTTTAATCGTACCAAAATCCCTAAGGTTTGTACATATTAAAAAAACCTTTGCCCAAATAAAATTGCTAGTGGGACTTGTTACATAAAATGACTTTGTATACATTTACACCTATACATTAATCTTGTGCCCACTTGTACATTCCATTAAGCTGCATCCTGCACAAATTAAATTAAACATATTTTTGTATGATTATTAATTCATCAAAAAATATGATAAAATACATACCTGTAAACAGTCCTCCCGTTTGAGGAAGCAATTGTCCTCAATTGCGTAAGAAAAATGCTAAGAGAACAAGATTATTGATGTCATAACTTGCAAGGTAAACTCAGAGGTCCGAACATGGCTCAGAGGCACAAAGGCATGGCTTAGAGGTTCTTATGGACATCGAATACCAATCAAGAAAACTTGTGCGACACCAAAATTGGTGATCATCAGACTAATTATCAAATAAAAAATAACATGTACAAAAAGTTTAATACAAAAGAAAAATGATCATAATCTTCACACCACCTCTCAATCCACTAGCCATACGACACCTCAATCGGTATCCTCGTATAGTGCGACACCTCAATCGGTACCCTCGCACTTCTCATTGCTATACTTAGACGCTATCCACGTTAGTTAAACAATTAATTGAACACATCAATTAATCCCAATGTCGTCTTGAAATATAAACAATCCATAAATAATCAAATAACAGCCACACACATGTTTGCCAGGTGTAAGTACCCTGGGAATCACCCCTCCATACGAACCAACTGAAACATATAGTGAAGGCAGCCACACACATGTTTGCCAGGCGTAAGTACCCTGGGAATCACCCGAACCAACTGAAACATATAGTGAAGGCAGCCACACACATGTTTGCCAGGCGTAAGTATCCTGAAAATCACCCCTCCATACGAACTAATTGAAACAAACAGTGGAGGCGCATAACATACCATATACGGGCGTCCCTGATATACAGTTGCATAAATGCATGAGAGGATGGCTTCATGATTGGTGTGGAAGACTAGATTTACACAAAATGCATATGCAGTGAACCAATCAAATGAATGTATGTAAGACGAGTCTAAGTGTCCCATACCACATAGGCGCATTGTACATACACACATAGGATGGTAGAAAGATAGAAGATATAAATGTGTCTGGAGTAATATAAAACCAATCTGATGTCCCATACCACCAGATTAATTCCATACATCACTTCCTTCAGAATAGAAGTTTGAGGCGAAGTGGCCAGTTCCCTCTGAAACTCAAATTCCGACACAAATTTTCTCTATCTAGAAATTTCATTTAAGTTATTGAACTTGAACTAATCTTAATGTAAGATTTATTAATTAGTTTATTAGGTTGAAAAGGTATTGTAGAAATACGTATGAAAAAGTTATGAATATATACACATACCTCACTAATCTTAATGTAAGGTTTATTAATTAGTTTATTAGGTTGGAAAGGGATTGTATAAATACTTATGAAAAAGTTATGAATATATATACATACCTCCATCGTTGGTGTCATTGAATTTTGACACTCAAGGATACGTGAGATTATAAACCAAAAGTAAACGAAATTGAGTAAATAAACAAGTCTGGATGAAAGGTTAGTCTACTTTTGAAGTTGAAATAAACATAAATAATAAGCATGAAACTCAAACGTAGAGAGTCGTACCTTTTTATGTATTTGACTGTAATGATACTTTACATTGAGAAAAATGAGGAAGAATGCGAACGGATTATTATTCCATACGTAACTATGGTTATATTTAATTATGACTTTATAAGAAATAAAATCTTGAAGTTTTATCAATGAATATTTAAGCATGATCACTATTGTAAGGTTAGAAACAAGAAGCTTACCTTGGAAAGTGTTTGAATCACCGTCTGGAAGATAAAGTTTAAAAGAATTATTCACTAAGTTATGAAGGATAGCAACTTACTTGTAGGTGTCGGACAGCTTTGTTGGGAGTGGTGGAATCATTCTGAAAGAGAAATATTATTACACAAGTTACATGGTACCAAACAATTTAAAAGTAGTCCCAGGATTCATATATCTTGAATTAATTATTACCAATTTTAAGCACATAATACAATTAATGAATGGGTTGAATACGTGCTCATATGATGTTGGGGAAACACATCTACATAGTAAAGTGTTAAATAAACAAATGTAGATATGACTGATGTAATTAATAATCACAGATAAGAAAAATTGCCTCAAAGTGTTAAATAAACAATAAAAGTGGTGTTCAAATATCACAAAAATATGAAAACTCTTGAACTTTAGCACATTGTTATAAATATCCTGAAAATATCGTAATCTCTGCATTACAAAAATAATAAGTCTGGAACAAAGAATTTAGGGTCTCTTCTAAGCCTTGAAAGAAAGTCTTGGAGCAAGATTTTGGTCTCTATGATCTAAGATCTTACTCCCAAAAGTTAAAGCTTTTTAAGGTTTTTCAACAAAGTTTTCTTTTCCTTTTTGATTTTTGCTAATCGTTTCTCTGATCTCTTGGTTTATAGAAGGTTTTGATTTATGCTTTCGCAAAGGAATAAGGGTATACCTATACATAATCTTTCCAAACCCTTGCATAAAATTTATGCTTAAGGTTTTAGGGCACTTAAAGTTTTACTGCATAAGCTTTGAATTTGAACAAGATTAAAAGATTTTGAAAGCTTTATAACTTAGCTAAAGAAGGTTAAAAAAATAAAGATAATTAAAGCTCTTAAAAAGCTTTAATTTTAGCTTTGAGACAAAGCTAATAAAGACTGTAAGTGGCTAGTGCATAAGAGACATGGAGATCAATTCAAATGCATTCATAAAAAACAAGCTTAGTATCTTTTTCCTCAGTGACTAAGTGTTTTACCGAATCATTAAAGACGGCATCATCATCCTCTAGAGTAATGTGTAAGGTATATATATATATATATATTGGGTTTAAGATTTTTGAAGCCTTTCCTACATTTTATCTAAGCTTTTTTACAAAGATAAAAGGAAAAACTTTGATCAAAGCTTTATTACAAAGCTTAATTTATAAGTGCTCAAAAAAATAATAATCTTGCGGCTAGCTATTGCAGACTACCAACCCAGAGGGTATTTTTTAAATAAAAAAATTACTATATATATATATATATAGTAATATATATATATAGTAATATATATATATATATATATATATATATAAGAAAAAAATAAAGGCTCTTCCATATATATAATTATATATATACTAAGCTTTAATTAGTATTTGATTAAAGGCCATAGCCCAAACGAATCGCACCCGCTGTCGTGTCGATTGGAGAGAGGAGATGCGTCGCCTTTGTGCACCATCAGCGAAGGGGATGCGCCGTCTGAAGGAGGGTGGATGAAGAGAAAATAATTAAATATATAATTTCTAGGTTACCCACAAGCATTTGGTAAAGAGATTTGCACCCAGCCCTGAATTGAGGAAGAGAAAAATAAAATCCCAAAAGTAATTTTGAAAAACAAATCCTCTCATCCGTCCATGATGGATTTCATGTAGTCCTAGCAGTTTAACAATGTGGCTATGGCTCTCCATGCTTCTTTCTTTGCTGATTCAATCCGTACAGACAGATTATGAAGAGGATTAGTGTTGAGGAAGGTGGTTTCATGGTTTTGAGAAATCCACTAATGGTTTTCCACCTAGGTTTATCCTTATCTTTGGGCAATAGATTGATGGACATTGATTATCCCAATGGCTAAAAACAAGCCTTCTTATCCATAAACGTGTTCTTCTTCAATTTAAATAAATAAATAAAAACCAAAATCACATGTGTGGGCAATAGATTGATGGACATTGATTATCCCAATGGCTAAAAACAAGCCTTCTTATCCATAAACGTGTTCTTCTTCAATTTAAATAAATAAATAAAAACCAAAATCACATGTTCCTTTTCAATTTAAATAAATAAATAAAAACCAAAATCACATGTTTCTTTGTCTCTTTCACCTCTTTGTCCACAAGGCTTTGACTCCTTCAAGAAGATTTAATTAAACCAAAGCTCGGGTACCTACCCTTTTGTACTTCTTGAAAAAATAATTAAAAACTCATAAAATCATCAAAAATTAAAATAAAGACTTGAATTAAATTGAAATCAAATCACATAGCATAACATAAGGCAAGAGAGATAGACTAACATCACCATCAAGACAAGATTGGGTGCAATCTCCCCCCCCCTCCCCCATGAGTATTTAGAGAATTTTATTCATAAAAATAGCCCAAGGAGCTAAGAATAGACGAGAGTACAAATTGGGCATGCTTTTCCCACTTTTGGGGTATTGCTTTACATATTTTTAATCATACCAAAATCCCTAAGGTTTGTACATTAAAAAAAAACCTTTGCCCAAATAAAATTGCTAGTGGGCCTTGTCACATAAAATGACTTTGTGTATATATATTAATCTTGTGCCCACTTGCACATTCCATTAAGCTGAATCCTGCACAAATTAAATTAAACATATTTTTGTACGATTATTAATTCATCAAAAATATGATAAAATATATACCTGTAACATAGAGTCCATCTTGTTGATTGAATCCATGAAAGTTGGTTAGTATATAATGTTGGGCTAAAATGCATAAGACGGGGCAAGAAGAGGACTTGGCACATTAGTTTCAAATTAGGATTGTATGAAGTGCTGGGATGGATGTCAAATTAGGATTGTATGGAGTGTTGGTGGAGTGATGGTGGATGATGGTCAATAGTAGGGATATGCAATGAAGAAAGCTCCATATGTTTCATTAAAGTGCAATCAATAATTTCTCCATATGTTTCATTAAAGTGCAACGTGAATGTGGTGTGGATAGAGAGCATGCAGAGCTTTTGGTGTCCATGAAGGGTTCTTGTAAAAGAGGGGTGAATTATAAGATTATCTTGTTGATGTTGTTTCCATCTTGCACTTGTGATGATTTTGTGCAATAGACTGTAGTGACATATTCATGTTGATATATCCATGCCATGCAAGCACCTCTAGTTTGCCATGCAAGCACCCCTACTTTATATACCTTTAACATCTTGGAAACATGTAAGCATCTCTACTTTATATACCTTTAACATCTTGGTAACATGTTTCTACATTAAGTGGGTCTAACTAAACACAAATTGTTACAAGCTCTTTGCAAAATGTATTAAGATCCATGCCATGCAAGCACCCCTACTTTATATACCTTTAACATCTTGGAAACTTGTAAGCATCTCTACTTTATATACCTTTAACATCTTGGCAACATGTTTCTACATTAAGTGGGTCTAACTCTGTCTAACTAAACACAAATTGTTACAAGCTCTTTGCAAAATGTATTAAGATCCACATGTTATGGGTTCATGAGAGAAGATAACTTTCTTTTATAATGTGTTTTTTGTACTTCTTATGCTTGCTATAAATTAAAATGTTGAATGTGATTAGAAAATGACTATAGATGCTTATAATTAAGTGTATGACATGTGTCTCTAATTTTTGAGCTTTAAAGTAGTGTGGGACCTCATATGGGGTTTATATATTTCTTTAAGAAATTATATATTTCAAAGGAGTGATTTTTAGGATAACATTGCCCTTGGATGCTCTAAGGTTCTTGCTTGGAAAATGCTCATTCCCTTTTAGTTTCCCTTTTTTTGGATGCTCAAAGGTAAATTGGTCTAGGAGGTGTTGTGGCTGCTCCTTGATTGCTATTGCCATCTTTTTCTTAGAGGCATATTATATATATGCTGATGGTGATGTATAACCATCATGGACACTTGGTTAACTCCCATCATAATGGTGACATCTAACGACATCTAACCATCATGGAAAATTGGTTAACTCACATCATAGTGACATCTAACAATTGGTTAACTCCCATCAATTGGTTAACTTCCTCGCGTGAGAGACCATTGAGAGAGACCATGCATGGTAAAAAGAGGATACAACAAGTAGAAGGATTGGAGATTTCTATCTAGCCCGTAGGTCCAAATACAAGGATCTATAAAACTCAAAATCTACAACCGAGGACACATTGCACATAAAGAAAAGTTTATAATATTATATTCAAGTCAATCGCTTACCTCTTATTGAATCACATGCGGGCCTTTGAGCTACAATGCATGCCTCGTCTTGTCGTCACATATTGACTCCGTTATCACACTAGAATGCTCAGCTTTTCTAAGGGGATGAAGGAAGAGCTCTTTTTTCCTAGATGGAGGCAATTTGGCCTTTGTGATGGTTATCTCGCACAAAAAGCAGGGGAAGGAGAAGCAAGCAAGTAACCATTTAACATGTAAGATTCTAATAGCATACCTACAAGAAAGAATAGAGGAGAGAAGGTCTCACAAGTATTATTTTGCAAGGGAATAAATGTGTATTGGTTATTGTCAAAGTTGATTCATATACACACTAGCACGTCCAAACTTACTAGTCTTAAGCAAGTATGTACACAAAGTTTTTAGAATTTTCCTATTTGAGCTCATGGTAAGTGCGCTTTATATGGTCGAGTGTTGTTTTACAAAGATAAGTTGCCGTTTTAGCGGGTAAGGTGGAAAAGTGCCTTACGATAGGTCGACAGGTGAAAATATGTTAACCTAGAAAGTGGTTAACATACCCCTTTCCCACTGGTGGTCATGTCCTTACATCAATCATCTAGGTTGGTGGTGAAGTTGCTACCGAGTGAAAGAGGTATGGATGGTCTAGGATACACTGTGAAGTTAGCATGCGAGGTTAAGTGGTAGGACATATTAGTGATAAGCTATGGGTAGCCCTCGTGGTATTAGGCAATGATTTGCATGGGCATGAAATTCCAAACCTTATGAGGATGGCAAGATATTATTCCCAGATCTTATAGCATGATGCTTAGAAATCAGGCATCTTCATGGCTAACACATCGGCCAGGGTGAGGTTGTGTTTATGTTGAATGAAGTCAAAGAAAAGGTTGTATTATTTGAAGTGCTTTGGAGGTACATGTAACATCAATGGTTATCTAGGAAATGGGCCAGGCTTGCAATCGCCATGGTTCCCCCAACCATAGATAAAGGGTTGTCATTGATGAGGTTATTTGCAGGTGCATGTGTTTGTGCATGCCTTGAGGTGCAAGTCATGAAATTTTTTTTGATGCTCTTGGTAAAACATGTAGATTATATTCTTTAAAGTGCTTTGGACGTACTTACAAGGTCGATGATTATCTAGGCCATGGGCCACACCATGGCCCAAGCTTACACCCGTTGTGATTTCCCTATCTAGAGATGTACTTAGAGGGTTATTATTGAGGGTTGTCATTGATGAGGTTAGTTAAAGGCATATGTGCTCGTGCATGTCATGAGGTGCAAGATTTTAATGCCCTTAGTGAAACATATAGGTGACATGCATGGGACCCCAGCTTGGGCCCACCATAGTCCCCCCTATCTAGAGATATACTTGAGGGTCTTCATTTACTGAGTTAGTTACAAGAGCATGTGTCTGTGCATGTCGTGAGGTGCAAGCTATGAAAAGAGTTTGATGCCCTTAGTGAAAACATGCATGTGAGATCCATGGGCAATGGGTAGAAGGTGTGCCCCATTTGTGTACTCTTTCATGCATATGACGTTCATGATGGGCAATGGGCAGAATGTGTGCCCCATTTGTGTATTCCTCTAATATCAAAGGTTTCTCCACCTCAATTGCTTTCTTCAACTCTTTTTACTTCTTTCCATGACATTTACATGAAATCCCTTTCCTTGGAAAGTCAAAGTCATGAGATGTTGATGCTTGGTAGTGGACTTTGCTGAGCATGTGGTATAAAAGGCAATGTGGATCTAGATGGCCTCTCTTACTCGATTAAATTGGCATTGTTGAGCATGTGGGATAAAAGGCAATGTGGATCATATACTATGGTGGCCAAAGAAAACATAGAAGATAGCTAATTTGAGGAGGATCCATGTGATTGGTCATACCATGGGCTTATGCTTATCATGGTCCCCCCAACCAAAGATGTACCTAGATATCTGTTAATGATGAGGCTCAATGCAGCAGGTGTTTAAGATGGTCAGTGCCTATACTTGCTAAATGTGTCTACTAAATACAGACCCCGTGTGTATATTGTAGGTATCATCGTGTGCATTGTCATTGGGCTAAAGGTGTGCCTACATAGAAGCTCCTTATGATGAAAACTCTAACACACCGCTTTCTTGGACTCTTTCTTTGACTCTTGCTTTCTTCAACTCTTACACATGGTTGGGGATAGAATATTGAGTGTCGATGTATAACGAAGTTGGCAAATGAGGTTAGATTGTCCATGATCATGAAGGAATTTAGGACAACCAGTATGGCATGTATGTTCGTAAATTGTGAGCTGTGGGTGGCTTGTTAGATATGATTGAATTCTTGAGCCTCTTTTTGAAGTGTTGGTGGCTAATTAGCTCTCTTGATTGAAGTATGGCGATGTCAGTGGAAAGAAGTGAAGTATTGAAGAGCTTGTTCAGCTTGGGGGTGAATTTTTAGATTGCTAGACAATGCCGACCTAGGCATATAGCTTTGCTTTGAGCTTTTGGGCATCTCTACATTGCTTGATTCTCATGGTTATAAGCAAATGTTGTGCAAGAGAGGGAGATGTAGATGATTACTTTGTGTGAAGATCTTTGTGTGGGTGTATGGATTTGAAGGCTTCATAACCCGTGATTTAGATGTCCATCTGATTAGGATAAGATCGATGATTCTTTGGTGGACATTTGATTAGGGAAAGATGGAGGATTCTTTGGTGGACATCTTCATAAAATCCTAGCATGCTTGTTGTGTGTAGATGGAAAATATTGGCCCTTGTGAGTGTGAAGATGCCTAAATTGTGATTTGTAGGTGCTTATTGAGGGTTAGACTTAGCAAGAAGACTCAACAATGAGGAAGACAAAACAAGACAACTGGACCAAAGGGAAGCATGCAATGTGTTAGCATGGGGCGTTGATATGCCAAAATGGGATCCGATGATGTTGGAGTGTTGAGAGCAAGGTGAATATGAGACTATTGGGCATGACCACAGAACGAATGCATGGATTGGCATCAGATGGACCACATGGTAGGGTGGTATATGGACCTAAGTGCTGGTGGCAAAATGATGTGAGGGTTGAATGAAAACTAAAAACTTATAAGGGTATGTTGTAAAGTGGAAGTTGATTTAGGTTTGGACTTAGCTAGATTTGCTTTTGGACTTTTTAGTTTTTAAGCTTTTGAACTTGATGTGGGCAATGTTAATCTCAAAGATCTACCGGCTCTACCCTCCATGGGTGCTCTACCCACTAAGTCGTGGTGGGGAGCCAAAATAAGTATTTAAAAAATGAGGGTTTAGAAATTTACCGCACAAACCTATTTTGTTGATGTCGGTGGTTCACCTAAGAAAATGATTGTTAATGGCTTGTCTTTGAGGCAGGCTTGCCAGTCATGTTTGGGTTTGGGTTGGTCGTACATAGTCATGGGATTCCCTTGTTGGGTTGGAGGATATTGATGGAAAAAAAAGTTATTGCTTCCACTTCATATTCTTCTCTTCTTTGACCTCTTTTCGAGTTCTCTTCGGTTGGGTTGCCATTGTCAGGTAAAACCGGTCAGCGGTTCTTGGGCTTTTGTTGGCTTTATTTGCTTTGCCCGATGCGACTCCTTGGTCTTTTACCTTTGCATATGCAAGTGCCAATTGCTTTTGCTTTTCCACTTCCTTGCCTGACACTCTCTTATTTCCCAACCTTTTTTTTTTTTGGGTCTAGGCCTAGTTCATGACTTCTCGGTTTATTATTGTTGTAGGTGTATCCTTTGGTTTTCTTGGCTTTTGCTTTCGGTCTCATCGTGCCCCACCGTTTCTTTGACCCAGCTTTTTGCTCATGTGTTTGTTTTTTTTTGGGCTTGGGTCGTGCTGCTTCAGATTTGTGTGCATTGGGCCACGCTCGCATTTGCTCGCTTGTTGACCCACCTGTCTCTGCCCCGTGCGTGGGCCTCGTTCCCTGCCTGGGGCTTAGCCCGCGGGCGGGTTTGGGAAAAGAGAGGTTCAACTTGGGAAAAGCCTGCTCAAATTTTAGTTATTTTTTTTAATACGTTCTGAAATATGGCAATTTCTTTCTCAAAAAGTGGTTAAAAGGATTTAGTGCCTTTTCAATAAAAACGTTTTCCCGTTGGGGAGGGCTAGTGGTGGCCATCCTTTTTTTTTTCTTTGTTCAAATCTTTTTTCTTCATTTTTTTCCAAAATCCTTAAATAAGTAGTATTATATATATAATTTATTTTTTTATTATCATTTTTATTAGTATTTTTTTAAAGGAAAAAAAGAAATAGGGGGCTCCTTCAAAAAATATGTATATCATTGTGGTGGGAGAGGGGGGGAGGGGTTCAAAACTTTTAAAAACAGGGGGAATGTGCACGTGTGTCGTGGGTGTGTGCATATGCATGTAACTCTGTGTGTGTGTGTGTGTGTGTGTGTGTGTGTATGGTGTGCAAGTGTGTGAGCATATATGTGTGTGCATACATGCAATTATTTTAGTTTTTTTTTTGTTGTTTTATGTTTTGTTTTGGTTTTCAGTTTTTAATCATTTGTGGGTATATGTGTTTATACAATTGCTAGGAGATGCTACGTTACATTGTAAAAATGGGGGTTAAGGGTTTCGGCTTATCATGTGGGTTCATTAAACAAAGGTGGAGAACTGCTTGCCCATCCACAAGATGAAAGCTTTGATGTCACCATTGCCAGCTTTTGTTGGCATGCTTGATTGGGCTTTATCCTTCTAGTTCGACCTAGCAAGTTGGTATTATGGCATGCTGCACGTGTGTGTAATATGGTTGGGGTTGTTCATGATGGTGCCACGAGGCATGTGCATAGCTCTCTTGGAGGTTTGGCATCATGGGTAGTTTTTCTTTAATGAGAATGAAATTGATTAAGACCACCTTGCATAAAGTTGGTATTGCCTTGGTGTCCACTAGGACACTAAGTAGCAAGTGTCCATGGAGACACTTACGACTCCTTTTCGAAGGTAGTGTCGACACATACATTGAAGTAGAAGCCATTGCTCTCCATTCTTGCTTAAGATTTGGGGTTTGGCATGTTGGAGGCATGACTTTTGGTCCTTACTCCATCTTTAGTTTGGTGTTTGATAGCATGGTTTGTAGAGGCTTGTGGTGGTGCTAGTTTTCTTAACTTTAGAACCCAAATGTAGGGGTTCCCTTTGTAGTACAAGCCTTTTGCTTCTAACAACTTGGATGGGAACCAATGGAATGTTGGTTGTTGAGCTCGAACTAGGGTTTAAAGCCATCACCTTTGACTTTGGAGGTTGGGGTGTGGACTGTAAGGTTTTTAGAACCAAAATGGAAGGGTTTCCATCGTAGAAGCCTTTAGCTTCTAACATCTTGATGGGGATCCAACGAGGCTTGGGTAAAACTCTTTTAGTGAGGCTCTCACTTGGCAGATCTCCATAAAAAAGCAGATCTCTCGTTAGGCATCATACTTTCCTTGGCAAGTGAGGGTACTTATTTTGGTGACCTCCTTGAATGGTTTTGAGGTTGGTGGGGTAGTTTCATTTTCATTGATAAGGTTTTGGATCTCTCTAATGGTTTGAGGGGATGGTGGTCCGCAACAAGGTGAGAGGTGTGTTGAATGTTAGGGGCTACCTAAGGTGAAATTGGAAGATGAGGCATGGTGGTTTGAACAGAGATGTGAAGCCTTTGGAAATCTCAACTGCCCTACTAAGGTACATGCGTTGAACTTATGCTTAGAGGGAAAAGCTAGCCAATGGTTCATCGCATTGATGCCGGCGATCAAGACCAACTTCAAAACCTTGAAATCAACCTTTATACATGGCGTTTCCAGGCAAGGTGATCGGTGGAGTGCAGTAACAGAACTCTATTCAATTGAGCGTCAACCAAATGAATCCATTAGAGATTTTATCCTTAGGATAAAACTCTTGGACTCACGTTGTGAGTCATGGGAAAAATTAAACAATGTTCAATTGAAGAGATGTTTCATGATGGGCTTGAAGAATAACCGCTTACACAACTTGATCATTGTATTGAATCCGGAAACATTTGATCAATGTTGCAAAGAAGCAATACGTTTAGATGACAACATGCTAGAAGATGATCATGCTACGAGGTGTTCCTCATCTAAACCAAGTGAAGCAATGGCAAAAGAAAGATCGATCTCGGAATTGACATTCCCTGAATTTTATGCAGCCTTGCTTAAAATCTTAGAGTAAACATCTCTAAGAGAGGATAAAAACCTTCAAAACCAGACATCCTTAATGCCTCTAAAAGTGAGGAACGAAATGCCTTGTGTTGAGTGCAATCACTATGACCATCCCAATCCTTATTGTGCATACAAGGCACCTGTTCTTCTATAATACTGCATATATTGTAAAACCTTTGACCATGATACTAAAAAATATCCCGCTTCATCCACAATGTTCTCAAAACCTCCATCTCCCCCGTGCACCAAACAGAAACAGTCCAAAGGGTAGAAACTACTTAGGAGACAGTTAATCGAACACTTCAGTGTTTCTATTATCGTGGACCTCACAAGGTGACAGACTGCACAGTTTGGAATACTTCCAAGCCCATAGTCACTGACACCTTGCAAACCAATGTGTGAACGATGTGGCATTGATCACATGATCCAAGATTTCCCAAGACGAGTTGCTTCAATGCAACTTGTCTCACAAAATACAACTCTTAACATCTTAAGTGTACAAAAAGGGCAATTGGCCACAGTACCCTTGAATGTGCTTACACACTTACAAGCCAAGGCACGAGAAATAGTCAAAAGGAAAGCCCTCAACATGGGTAGAAGAACATGCTTTAATACAGAATCCAAAAGAGAAAACTTCTAAAACCAAGAAAAACAAAGGACAACAAATTTTCGAAACCAAGATCGAATTAAAAGACAGGAAAAAGGAGCCTCTAGAGGACATAAACACAAAAGAGCCAAAAGCTATACATGATGCAAAAGCATCCACCTCAAAGACCACCACACAAACCTCGACACCCATATGTGCGACACGGGATACAAAAACCCAAAAGAAAATTCAACCTTGTCGCATGGATAAACATAATGAAAAACTGACAAACCAAAGAAAGTCAGAGACTGAAACAAGTCCTAGTATATCACTAAGTGAGGATGAAACAAGTTCTCACTCTTCGCTCAGTGCACCACATAGACCAATCACAAAACTAGAACTCACCCAACCACCCCAAATGGATAATAATAATCACATGACAAATGCGGAATGCAAAAAGCAAGCTCAAGAGAGCATGCTTAGCTTGGTTGAATGTCTTATAGGGTCGTCGGATGTGATTGAGCCTCATAATGCCAATCCTAAAACAACAACCAAAATAAAAAGCCTAGAGGAGTACCACTTTTCCTTTTTCAAGAGGAGGACATACTCTTTACAGAAGAGTCATTTGAGATAGATTGTATGAACTATACGTTTGAGAAAGCACATGAGAAATTTGATAATTCCCTTACAAGATT
The DNA here is from genome assembly GCF_041138505.1 of Cibotium barometz. Classification (NCBI taxonomy): domain Eukaryota; kingdom Viridiplantae; phylum Streptophyta; class Polypodiopsida; order Cyatheales; family Cibotiaceae; genus Cibotium; species Cibotium barometz. The sequence continues at coordinate 21,360,343 of NC_141106.1, forward strand.
AAAACAGTCTCTCAAAACCTCATTTGGAGGAATGCTCTTCTCTCATGATAAAGCTAGCATCACATTAGCACTTGCACCTTTAAGGGCTTAAACCGAGTTATACAAGGACATAACGAACTCCATAAAATAGCACTGTGAGGATTCGTAAGTTTCCAAACAGTCCTCATTAAGAATTGTCAGAGGGCCAAGTGTGCTAGTGTACGACGCATTCGGTACTCTTGAAAAAGCTGAAAGCCAAAATGAGGATTCGTAAGTTTCCAAACAGCCCTCATTAAGAATTGTCAGAGGGCCAAGTGTGCTAGTGTACGACGCATTCGGTACTCTTGAAAAAGCTGAAAGCCAAAATGAGGATGAAAGTGAATGGGAGTATAAAACAGAAATGGGATCTGAAGCCGAGTCAATAACCGAAACATCCATGGTTCCTTTGGAAGATTCTATCATGGTATGGTTAGATTTTCTTACAAACAATGATGTTAAGTGCAAATGTGCATTGATTGGCCCTCGGGCTAGTCATAACATCATGACAATAGACACTTGGGTGTCAGTGTGGGACAACCTAAACTCATTCCTATAAGCAATAGTCTTGCAAGAGGAGCCAATGGACAAAACATTGAAGTTCTAAGTTACTTTAGATACACTAATCAAATAATCGATTGGCGATATGGAATTTACATTCCATGTTACCCTAGATTCCCTTGAGTATGATGTCATCCTTTTGGTGGAACTTGGATAAGTGAATCATTGTATTCACTAGATGAATCCATGCAAATAGTCACCTTGAACACTCTTGTAGGCAATGTACAATTGCTATCACACGGGAGGAAGAAACCTTGAAAGAGTTAGAACTTCCAACATATCTTACTGAAAAGATTCCTAGGATTTCGATGGGATTAAAAATTTTAAATAAAATCATCACAGCTTAAGCACAGCTTTATCCAACACGAGAACACAATCTCATGACTCTCGAGCTATGGGATTTATTAGGTCAACCAACACTCACGGCACATCCTCAAAGGATTACCTTTACACAAGACTTGAACATGCCATGTTTGGGGTACTTTGAACATACAATGTATATTGAAACTAACCCCTGCAAGTTTTTTGTGGTTATGTGTTGGAAGCAATTTAATCTTGGGGCATAAATGGACTATTGCTGCCCAAGCACCACTATGCTTTGCGAGCGATAGAGTCATCATGATGGTCAATGATAAAAAGTTAATAATACCGTACTGTAAGGAAGAGGATCCAACTTTAATGGATATCTATGATGTTGAACGTAAAAGGATACAAGCCTCTTCCACAAAAGCCCCTCTACACAATGACCTACCATCTGTATCAACGACCGACTCCGATAAAGCATCTACTCCTTCAACCCCATCCTCACCTACGAAGTTCGATGCCAAAACCTCGCAATCAAGAGCTATTCTTGAAGAAATTCCCAGAGGAGCCAAACCATCTATCTCTAAATAAGGAAATCAAAGGAAAGACCCTGGAGCCTATGCATGCATCTTCATCGACAAACCTCACCAAAGGAGACAACCACATGCTCAAAGGCCTCGTCATCATCGACAGCCACTCCACAAGAGACTCTAACCTCATCATCAACAATTCCCATGAGTCTCAAACCTGCAGCCTCAGCACTAACCAAAGTCAAGGAGGACCCCAAACCTTCCACATCAACCCTAAAGAAAACTCCACCAAGACTCCCACAATCACGATATCTTAATAGTATCAAACTGTGGGTGGAGAAGCAGCTACTTATAGCTCAAGGCTACTATGAAGGTGCTAATAAAATTTGGGTGTCTCGACAGTCAAAGCCTCTTCCTCAATGCAGCACTTGGAGGCTAAGGAAAAAGAAAAATACTTCACAACACCGACCACAAAATCCTATGCGAGTTCCTCAAAGAACTCCACCAATGCAACAAGTGTGGGTACCAAAAAACAATGCTGCATGCACAAGGGTGCGGGTGCTACCAAAGAAATACCAAAGCTTGGGTCCCCAAGCGCATCACAAAGTCCCCTAAGCTTACATAAAGAAGAAAGCCTCAACACAAGCACATCAGCCCCACCAATTTACTGTGTTCATCAAAGATGGGTGCCTGTGCATGTGCTTCAACAACAAGGATACTATGATGGTAATTCCATCGTATGGTTGCCAAAATCAAACAATGTGAAGAAAACCTCACCACCGACTTCAACCCCAACAACTTCACCTGAAGTTTGAAAAGAATGGAGGGCCAAGCAATGACAAGAAAATCACTCAACAACTCTCGTGCATTCAGCACCAACACAAGAGCTTGTGTGTTCAACCAAACAATCAGCAGTCTTCCCTACTGCCTCGACAACATCTAAGCAACAAATTCCAGAATCAATACCCACATCTGCAACAGAGACTTATGAGAACATCAAGGACAAAATAACAATGCTCTTGTCACCCCTCTGGATGTGAGAAATAAGTGCATAAGAAGTGGTTGCTTGCAAGTCACGACCTAGATGACCCAAAAAAAAACCCTCGGGATCAAATTTTGCAACTTCACCGAATTAGGCCATCTCACGAAATAACCCTTCACAGCCAAAAAACCTGCAATCTCATGAGTTTAGGTTTCTCACGAATTATAGTCTCACAGCTTAAGAACCCGCACTTGCACGATTTAAGCCTCATCTCTACGGATTAAGCCATATCATGCATTACCACATTCCCAACGATCTTCAATAGCCATTATAGATTTGTTAAGCTTATTGCTTACTATTCTTTTGGCTGAATTAATGTAACAGCTACTCCATGAGTACATATCCATACTTATGCGTTGAAGAACATTTGCACCAAAGCCTCATCATCGATAACTTCCAAGTATATCTCTGGATGGGGGAGCCATGGTGGGTGAAAGCCTAGTCAATGGTACAACCCATCGCTTGGAATTTTCCTTCAAATTACGAACCTCTCCAAACGACGCTACCATCTTCACAAATCCATGATCTTCAATCCTTTGTGAAGATATCGACGAAATTCTTTCAATCCTCAACAACAAGCAGCTATTTCAACACAGAGTAGTACAATAAGAGTCTATATGACTCAATCCTTGTACTTCATGTAAATCTGCTTCATGAGAGCACTTAAATATACATAAAAACATAAAAAAGCACATGGGTAGAAGAAGAAAGGAACAGGTTCTTCTCAACATCATCGAAAGCCAGTTACTTTAAATGATGAATGTCGCTTCAATGAATCAAATGAGGAATTGAGAATCACCATCTCGTTCTGATGATTAAGTCTACGTTTCTCCAGATCCTTCTCTCTCTTCTCTCCCATTATTAATATCTCTTAGTGTCTCCACTAACAAAAATCACATGCCGATGATTGCCAAAAACAAATTGAGTAAAAAAAAAGGGGACTCATAAATATAAGAATGCAATCATTCGCAAAGAACCCCACTCCCTACCCCATTAGGAATTCCCAATACAGCACTAACCTATTCATTCATTAACTAGCTTTTCTTATTCCCTTCGGAGGAACAAAGACCATTGTCATTCAACATCAAAGCCATCGACAAAGTTTGTTCATTCTCCCCACACAAAGGTCTTCAACGTGATCATGCGGACGCGATCGCCATCAGGAAGGGGAGATGTTAATCCAATTCTAGGATTAACAAGACCTACCGCCATTATCTCACATAAAGGTGTCACGGTAGATACACCAAAGGTACATACATTCAAGATATGAAGCAATAGCGTCCAAAGCTACTTAGACAGGCGCTCGTAATGGTGTGACGGAGTATTCATAGCAATTCCCATTTCAAGAGTGTGTAGTAGCAAGATAGGATAAAGTCCTAAGTGATGTACTTCATGGATATATTATGGGAGTAGTCATTGTAACAGCATTAGGCCTCTTATGAGCCTAAAGTGCCCGGTCGACCATAGTTTAAGTGAGTGTGAATACTTATGGACATGTATATAAGTAAATTTCTCTCATAATACAACATACTCTCCCATTGTGCAATTGAGTCTTGCTCTTGCTAATCCTCTTGCTAATATCTCTCCCTAATGCATGCTAGTGAGTGTGTGTGAGTGAAGTGAGGTGGGAGTAGGGAAGAGGACCTGTAGTGCAATGCTGGCAGTGTGACAATGCCTCCCCCGGAGACGCGGTGGAATTGTTTCTCAAGGAGTTGTAGAGCTTGGAGACCTCAATGCAATGCGGCAGTGTGACAACGCTCATGGGAGACGTGGTGGAATTGCTTCTCAAGGAGTTGTATAGCTTGGAGACCTCAAGGGTTATGATCTCGGCCATTGGAAAGATCCTCACGAGACAGTTGCGGTTCACCAGGTAATCTCTTTTTGGATGTGTTTCAAGGAGGGTTAGGGTGAGCCATAATAGTTGCATCTCTATAGATATCTATTGAAGCAATCCAAGCAGTTATGTTAGCACCACCATTCAAGATTACAAAGACCATGCGTGACACAACTCATTCTCCAACTCCTCAAGTTCAGGTGTGTGAGCTCATAGATTCCTAATCACATCACATCAAGTTGGATTATGTAGATATTTTCATAAAGAATCTTGGGAGAGATCTATGGACTGCCATTTTCATTGACTTGGCATTCGACAGATGAGGTAGTTCACTTATGGGTAGACATTGAGGGAGGATGTTAGAAAAGCATTCGCATGCTCCACCCTCATGTTGTCACTACAAGTGACATGTGTGCTCCATCTTGTGTAAGGCATCCTATATGAGGAGTTGTGGTGAGCACCCAAGCGCCAAGAAATTCCCAATTTAGACACTGGATGGTGCTCAAATGTGGTTGGGAGATAGATTATCTAGACTTGGTACCTTGTCGTGTAGGATGCATGCAAGTGTGGGTCAATGGACCGCACATGTAGCTAGAAGTTTCCCGTTTAGACACTAGATGGTGCCCAAATGTGGTTGGGAGATAGCTTATCTAGACTTGGCACATTGTAGGGTAGAATGCATGCAAGTGTGGGTTAATGGACCGCACACGTAGCTAGAAGGAGATCTTCCCAAGATAGCTTATCCTTGGGTCGCAAAGGTGTAATGAAGCATAAGCTAAGGTCCGAAATATGTAAATAATGGGCCATGGGCAAGGCTACTATAAATAGGGCCTTGGGGTCCTTGTAGGGATCTTTTAGTCATTCATATCTCGGACATCTACATATACTCTTGGCTCCTTTCTTGGAGATGGTCTTTCATGACTCTAGGGCTTATGGCAAGCTTGATAGCCATCCTCATGGTGAGAGGTTAAATCACTGAGGCCTTATGCACATACCTCCTTTGCTACATATGCATATGGATTTCTTCTATGTATTTCTCATATGTGTTTGGATGCTAGATTTGGACTTTAAGTGTTGATTTCTTGATTTTTGGTCTATATCCATTTCAATTGGTATCAGAGCTTTGATTTTGATCCACCTTGAATTTTCTTAAAAATATTTTGAGTTTTCTTGATTTTCTTGATCAAGAAGATGGAAGATGGTGAGATTGCATGAATTTTGCTTCATCTAGACTTTTTTCTAAGGTTTTTGGACAAGATTTGGACATGGACCTAAATTTTTGAGCATAATTAGGTACTGGACCAATTTTTTGGACCAAATCTGAGCACAAGACCAAATTTTAAAAGGCTGTAGACCAAATTTGAACTAAGTGGGAGTGATTAATGATAATTTTTTAATAATCATGTTTTTACTTTCTCTACCACTTTTCTTCAAGCTTTCCATGGCTAGGGTTCATCACACAGTTGCCGTTTCCACACATAACCTTGGGGCTTTGGTCGGGGACATTTTTAGCAACACATAGAGCATCATTTTGAGGTATTTTTGAAGCTTGGATTTTTTGATTTTTCTCCCTCTTCCCATGAGTTCAAGAAACCCTAGAAATGGTGTTTTCTAGCTTCCAATGTGTTCAAAAAACATTAGGCACACTATATGATCATTGATTTTGGCTTCTATCAAAGTATTATGAGTGATCTTGTCTTCCAAAGCTCTCTAGAAGCTGGTGGCAATTTTTGCTTGTGGAATACTTGGTTTAAGATATGAAGACTACCATGGTTTAGCAATGATATTAGGAGGTCAATAGAGACATTCTTGGTGATTTCCATGGTGATTTCGGAGTTCTTGGAGCTTTCTTGAAGAGGGCCAAAACAGAGATTGGGCTTCACAAATCTACACTAGGAAGAGGCTTTTCTTATCAACACATAAGTTGGAGGCTTCATGGTAATCATTGATCAATTGCTACACATTTTCTTGCATTAGTTGGTGAATTTATTGAGTTGCTTGAATCCATTATCAAGATTTAGGGATTTCTTTGAAGAAACCTTAATCTCATGGATTAAGCCTTGATTACATGTTAATCAACTTGTCAAGAAAATCATGGAAGCCACATCATGGTAATTGGATTGGCTTGATTGAATGTATTGTGGGGAAAAAGGGAATTACATTGAGTAATGGATGCATTATGATGGATATGGCACATGCTTATGCTTAATGTGGATGCCTTCTTTGTATTCTTGAGCCCATGGTGAGGGGCTTTGTACCGGAATCATTTGGGAACAGCAAAAGGCTATTGGAGCTATGAGTTGTAATGATTTGGCATGTTTCTATAAATTCCATTGGTATGTGTCTCATACTCTCATCCATTTCTATGCTTTCCATTGGTTCTTGCACTATTAGAAATCTAGTTATGTGGTGAGGGTACCTTGGCTATTGGTGGAGAGGTTAAGGTTATAATGTCATGAATACTATGTGCTATGATTGCTTTTGAAAAGTGGTACATCGGAGGATTACGTACCTGCGAGTGAAGACATGGCCTCAACTCTTGCCATTGGATTTAAAACTTTTGCAAGAGAGTGAGAAGGCTTGGCTGGGAGATTGGCAAGCAAGAGCTCTCCATTGACTTACTATACATCGAATAAAATGGGCAATAGTTTATGCATGCAAGTGATTTGAAATGCACTTGACAACAATCAATGGGATTTTGCAAGGATGCATAGTTGGCATTATTTGGCATATTGGTATTGATATAAAGATTGAGATTGGCTTATAAATGCACCAAGGTCATGCCAAAATTTTGCTAAAATATGGTCAAATCCCTTGATTGGATGCATATTTATGCTTTGGATATGCTGAGATGCAAACATGCATTGATTTGCAAGTTGGTTGCTTGGTTGACAATTTGACATAATCTGCAATTTTCAAAAAAGTGTGATTTAGTACGAGGGGTTTTGGACTGAACCTAAATTTATTATTGGAGGTTATTCCACATCATTAGGGCTTCCCATAGAGCCCTCAACCACCCCGTTTGGTTTCTAGGTTAAGGAGTTACACCCATTTCTCTATCGTATACCCTGTTTGGACATAACTTGAACCAAGTCAAAACAAAGGCAGATAGAGGGTTGATTGAACTAAAAGTGACATCATAGGCTTATTCCTTATCTTAATACCTTCCTATAGAGCATTAGAACACCCAAATTTGACACTCCTATATCATCTTGTTGCAAATTTGCCAAAACAATACTACTATGGCTGGTAAGCCGAGAGGTAGACCTAGAAAGCTATCATTGGCAATGGAGGATATGGAAGGGGAGGAGTTGATGGAACATGGCACTATGGATACAATGGAAGATCTTGAAGAGAAAATGGTTGGGGGAAGCACTCATAGAAATGTATCTTAATCCATTGTGAGATCCCCTCTCCGAGGTTTCGGCGACGGAAGCGGCATCGGCCTCCCGCGCACGGGGCGGGGATCCACACTTGGGGCCTTGCCCGTGGATGTCCAGATGAGAGGCTAGCCTGGCGGTTCCTCCGAAACTGAGCCCGGAAAAACTCCCTTCTCTCGGAAGGCATGTGCGATTCCACCATGGGAAAATCTTCTAAAACGGGGGAATTATTCTAACAAGACAAAGTCTTAGCTAGTTAAACTGATCTGACGGAACCTGAAGTCACATGGTCAAATCAAGAAGAGACTTGCACTTGGTCCATGGAATCACCGCTTTTTTTCTCTTTTACGAGGCACGGCCGCTGCTGCTGATCCCCTCCCACAGAACAAGGTCTTCTCAAGATTTATTCTATTTTACGTAATTAACCGTATCTAGTTGTTTCATAGGAATCCTCTGATCCAGCCTAACCCCATCCAGCCCATGGGTTAGCCAGCCACCTAACCATTGTATTGGTGGGACTCCTTTATAAAGATTTGGTTGTGTTTTGCCCAGGTATCGAGGAAAAGAGTTCCCGGGCCCCCTAGCCACGTTTCATGCAAAAATTAAGGTAGGCATTCTATATACACACCCAATATGAAATTGCCATTTATAACAGATTCGGCTGGCTTTAAAACAATCCTTTAATAAAAATCATAATTTTACTGATCATCATTCTCCAATATTATGAGTCCATTGTATTACAAAATGTGTCCTCTCTGGCCTCTTTGTTGTTGAAGACCAGCTGGCCAACCAACGAGATCCAGTATCAAATTTGGGTCCCAAAAAGCTTTCCTTTTAGTCCATCTGAATCTTCCTTGACATACGCATGGGTGTCCTAGCAACTGCGAGCCCGTGCATCGCCTGGTCAGAACCCTCTAGGATCCTCCTTAGGTGTCCTAGCACTTTACTCAGGGACCGCTTCGTCGGTCCTCGCTATCATACCGGAAGTGCACCATTTTAACCGTATCGAGGTTGGTCAAGACCTCGACAGGCTTTGCCCGCGAGAGCGACATCCCTTGACGACTCACCACCAGCAGTTTCAACGAACCTCCTCTTAGTAAAACATATGCCAAATGCTTCCTCGAGCATTCTGGCATAAAATAGTCCTTTGAATAAAAAATAGAGGTTCTAATGCAAGTAAAATTCCTAGTTTGAGATTGGTTCCACAAAACCCTTTTCTCCATAATTCCCGGTTTCATAAATGAGGATCCTTGATCTCTCATGAGGGTAATCCACCCATCATTTTGTCTGTTTGTCCAACTAGATTCTTGGTGAGTTTGGTCAAAGGAAAAACTAGTTTAGTTCTGGTAGTCTATTCTTTTTATTTAGGAACACGAATTGGTCACTAAGTTTCAGATCGAGAGATGGACAAGTAGGGTTACTGTCCGTCCCTCTCGTAGTCTAACCAATTTCATTCAGTTTAGTTTTAACAAGGATTTCCTTCAGATAAACATCTAATTTTGGGTAAATATCAATTTAGTGATTTTTTTAATTAAATTATCCAAAGATATTCCTTATGCCATATAATTTCTCGACCTTAATTCATTAGGTAGAATTATGGTAGAAATTCATCTTTTGACACTAAGATTTAATTCAAATATAAAACTTTATAAGATTTATCACTAAAATTCTTTAGAGAGTTCCAATTGCATTAAAGAGCCATTCAATTGAATGCTTCTCAAGCTTGAGAGGGGTTGAGAAGTGAGAAACATTTTGAGATTAAGAAAAAAGACCATAAATCACACTTTACCTCTTAATTTGCTTGATTCTTTAGTCTATGGAGAGGCCCCCAACCAATCAATTGGTTTAGTATGTTGATGAAGACTCCAAAGAAGGTTGAAGAGAGAGAGAAGCTCCAATCTCTCCAATTTGTAGAGAATAATAGAATTTAATATACTTATTTTAGAGTAATACCGACATAGTTTAGTTCACAGATGAGAATACAAAAGAATGAGGGTCTATTTATAGGTGAGGGAGGCCAGTTACTGAGTCCAACTAAGTTCTAGAATTTTCCAGCTTTAGTTTGGCTGAATTTGGACAAGATTTGGACCAGTTTGGTTCCCTTTTTGATTTGGTTTGATCCAAGAGAGAGGAGAGATAAAAATATCTTATTATTTTTGAGTTTAAAACACCTTCATATGTGTGAAATATGCACCTCCTTGAAGGCTCCCCCTTTCTTTACCAAGGTGTCAAAATGGTATGATTACTCCAAAATATCTTATTTTTTAGTAATATTTCATAATTTTTAACTAATAAATCTTATACTCAGTCAACTCTTCATCTGATGTGGGCATTTACTCATTTTTGGGTATTTTCTTTCGTTCATTGGATTTATCTCATCCCAACACTTGGATTAATCTTATTGGTCCATAGGAACCTTAATTGGACCATAATCCAAATTTTTTAGAAAATCTTGACCCTTAGGCTAAGGTATTTTAAATCATTTTTAATTAATTCCAATTGCACCTTGAAAAATTTATTTTGATTTTATATTTCAAGGAAACATAGTTTTGATATTTGTAGAATTTATATATCCAAAAATATCTCAATATTGAATTACCACTCTTTAGAAATTTTTATCTCACTAGGCAAAAACAAGGAAAATAATATTTTCTTGTATTCAGAAATAGGGAATGATTACAGGGTATTGAAGTAAAGGTTTATTCATTATTCAAGCTGAGGAGGAATCTTAGATCCATGGGTCAAACTTCAAAGAAGGAAGTTGAAGCGGATGCTAATGTGGGAGTGCCCATAAGCATACCTCTCCACGTTTGCAAGCCGTTCCAAATGATACACTCTTGGAATTTCTTGTTTTAAGCCACTCCTGGATAGATTGGATATCATCACAACCAAACCGTGAAATCAAAAATTTGAGTTTATGACTACCAAAATGGGAGCCATCAATTTGGGGCAATCTATGAATAAACACCATGAAGAAGCTAATGTGGATAGAATTAGTGGGATTCATGAGGGCAAGCAGCCTATGTATGAAGTCCATTATGGTGGTCATAAGGGAGGTAAACAAGCTATGCAAGAGGCTTCTATGAAGACTCCTTCATTTGGATTTATGATGGATGCTAGGAAACCTTTCATAAAGGATTTGAGGCCTTCTTCTTTTCAGCCTGGTACTTCTCAAGTGAATAGCAAAGCCTATGGATTCATGCTATGGAGATTCCAAGAGGATACCATCTTATTCAAAAGCAAATCAGTCCATCATGTGGTAGATGAGGATCCCATGAGGAGATGCTTAGGGATAAGGATGGGATAGATCATGATTGGGAGCACATGTTTGTTGCACAAAGACAAGCGGAAGCTCATAATAGTTGGATGGAATTGCCTTCTTTTATTAAGAAGGAGTACAAAGACTACTCAATTTGCCAATTCTTATATGTAATCACAAAAGGGCAAGCCACGCCATGAGAATCCTACTTCCAATGGATGGAATTGTCGTCTTTTATTAAGAAGGAGTATAAAGACACTACTTAATTTGCCCAAGAGTGGAGTTCAAAATGATGCAAAAAAGGTAATGGGTTTGTCAAGAAGACTTTTCAACCCTTCAAGAAGACAAAAAGGATGGATGATCCAAAGATTGAAGAGTTGAAGAGCAAGTTTTTATGCTTCAAATGCAAAGATAAGTGGTCACCCGGGCATGTATACAAGTCAAAGAAGGTGATGGCTACTATGATTCTTATGGATGAACAAGATGATTCCAAGAAATTTCATGAGGTGGAGGAATATGAATATTGCTTTGAAGAGACACATGATGATACCTTGGAGGATCACTCTTTCATCCAAGAAGAGGGTGAGTTTCCATTTGAACCCAGTGGGGGGGGAGTCATGCAAGTATTTTGGGAGGTGATACATCCAAAAGTGTAGTAAATACAGCTTGCATATGCTCTATTTCTCAAGAGCATTTGGCGGGATGCAAGAGCCGAAGTACTTTGAGATTAGTTGAAACCATTAATGAAAGAGTTGCAAAAATCTTGGTGGATTTTGAGAGTACACATAGCTTTATCAACTCTAAATCCATAAACTCTCTCAAACTATCTCTAACGAAGCTACCCATAACCAAGTGCAAGTGACAAATGGGGAAAATGAGAAAGCGACATTGGTTTGCCCTTCTACACAAGTGACATTGTCTTCTTCATACACTTGGGAAGGTGATTTGGTGGTCTTGGACATGGGTCCCATTGATGTGGTTGGTTAGCTTCTCTTGGTGATTTCCACATGAATCTTCACAACAAGGTGTTATGAGCTTTTCACATGATGCACAACAAGTGGTATTGGCTGGAAATGCATCAAAATATCTCTCTTTGATCACTCCAAAGCAGCTCAAGAAGGAACTCAAGACTCTTGGCACTATCTATGTGTTACATGTTGTTCAAGAGGGGATGGATGGTATTGGACAGCACATAGAGCAAATGGACAAAGATATGGTGACTCTTCTCAAAGAGTATGAGGAAATTTTTCAAGTGCCAAAGAGTGTGCCACCCAAGAGGGAGATTGACCATGCTATTATACTTGAACCAAATGCAGAGGTTGTTAACAAGCCTCCTTACCATTTGTCTAAGGTGGAAAGAGAGGAAGTGGCAAAGCAAGTACAAGAATTGCTTACCATGGGTGGAAAGAGAGGAAGTGGCAAAGCAAGTACAAGAATTGCTTACCATGGGTCTTATCCAACCATCACAATCTCCATTCGCATCACCTGTTCTATTGGTGAAGAAGAAGGATGGGTCCTTTCGCATGTGCATTGAGTACCGTGACTTGAACAAAGTCACTATCAAGAATAGGTACCCAATATCCCGTATTGATGATCACCTTGATGAGTGCAAAGGTGCAAAGTACTTCACTAAGATTGATTTAAGATTGGGTTACCATCAAATACAAATGAAGGAGGGTGATGACATTTAGGTATCGAAAGGGGGTTTTTTCACTTTTATGCCCTCCTTTGGTCTTACAAATGCCCCAGCCACTTTCCAAGCATTGATGAATAGGATATTGCCTCCCTTTCTATTCAAGTTTATGCTAGTGTTCTTCGATGATATCTTGATTTATAGCAAAAGCAAGGAAGAGAAATAATCTCATGTGAAACAAGTGTTTGAGATGATGAGGAAGCACAAGCTTTATGCAAAGGAGAGAAAATGTGCATTCATGGGGCCAATGAAGTGGAGTCTCTTGGACAGAGCTGATCTAAAGAAAGTAGCATGTGTCAAATAATGGCCAACCCCTAGCAATACAACTCAATTGAGAGGATTTTTGGGACTGTCTTCTTTCTATAGAAGATTTATGGAGCACTATGCATCTATTGGCACCTCTTACCGATCTACTCAAGAGGGAAGCTTTCTTTTAGGATGCTATTGTCGACAAAAGTTTCAATGAACTCAAAACCTTGCTCACATCGGCTCCTATCCTTGTTTGCCCTGATTTCTCAAAGACATTTTATGTGAGAGTAGATGCAAGTGGAAGAGGGCTTGGGGTAGTTTTATACCAAGATCATGGTGTCATTGCATTTGAGAGTAGAAAGCTTTCCAAGAAGGAGATGGGGTTGCATGTTTATGAGCAAGAAATGTTGGCCATACTTCATGCAATCAAGAAATGGCATCACTATCTTTATGGTGTACATTTCAAGGTGAGAAGTGATCATAGGGTGCTGGAATTTTTCCTCTCCCAACCCAATCTTTCTCCCAAACAAAAGAGATGGTTGGCTACTCTTAAAGGATATGATTTTGAGATATCCTACACACCCGAGAAGGGCAATGTAGTGTGGATGCATTGTCAAGAATGTGGGCTTGCACTATGACTTCAATTATGGATGCATTGTCAAGAATGTGGATGCATTGTCAAGAATGTGGGCTTGCACTATGACTTCAATTATGGAAGTTTCTAGTGAATGGATCAAAGGAATTCAAGAGGGATATCTTTTCAATGAAGGTGCTGCTTATATTTATAGAAAATTACAACAAGGAGATGATGGATACTTTCCTCATTAATATAAGCTTCTAATGGTCTCCTATGGCACAAGGATAAGGTGTACTTGGTTCCTACCTCATCTTACATTCCCAAGGTGATTTATGAGAGATGCATTCTTCACCACTTTCGAGTCATCTTAGTGTGCTTAAAACTTTTGACAAAGTGAGCAAGAGCTTCTATTGGAAAGACATGTGGAGAAATGTCAAGAAGTTTGTGTTGGAATGTGTGTTTTGCCAAAAGAATAAGGATTGCTTCATCCTTTGCCTATTCTGGATGGGAAATGGACTCACATTTCTATGGACTTGATTAAGGGTCTACCAAGGATAAAGCATGGATAGGATCAAATATTTGTGGTGGTGGATAGACTCACCAAATCAGCCCATTTTATTACTTCAAAGATCACTTATGGAGCCTCTCACATTGCCAAGCAATTCATGGAACATGTATTCAAGATACATGGTTTACCACTTAACATAGTTTGTGATACAGGGACACCAAGTTCATGGGTACGTTTTGGAGGACATTATATGAGAACATGGGTACCCAAATCACTCAATTTATAGCCTATCACCCTCAAACAGATGGGAAAATGGAGTGAGCAAAAAAATGGCTTGAAAGGTACTTGATACACTATTGTCATGATATGCAAACATCTTGGGATGAGTGGCTCTATCTTGCTGAATTTTGCCATAATTCAAGCAAGCACTTGAGTATTGGGATGTCACCTTTCGAGGATCAACTTTGCAAGGACAACATGAAGAAGGCTCAAGAGGTCATGAAGGCAAATGTGGATGAGCATAGGCATAAGATAGAGTTTGAAAAAGGTGAATATATGCTATTAAAGCTTCCTAAGAACTGACATAATATCCTGAAAGGATCTTCCAATCCAAAATTGGCTTATAGATACTATGGTCCATACATGGTAGTTTAGAAAGTGGGTGACTTGGCTTACAAGCTTGTTTTTCCTTCTTCTACAAGAATTTATAATGTGTTTCATGTGTCCAACCTTAAGAGTTTTGTGGGAACTCTTCCACAAGAGATTGAAGAGCTACCAACCATGTATGAAGAAGGGGATATCATATATGAGCCAAAAAGGATTGTGGACAAGAGGACAAGGGAGTTGAGGAATAGGAACATTGAAGAATTCCTTGTTAAGTGGAAGCAATTGCCCATGGATGCAGCTACTTGTCAATCTTTGGAGTATGTGAAACAACATGGCCTACTTGTGGAAGGCGTTGCTTGACTAAGTGGCATGATTTTTATGGAGAAAATGGGCAATACTTGGGATTATAAGCATGCTGTAATTTCTAAACAGTTTTGGTGAGGTCCATTGTTGGGGTTGATGCTCTACTCTAATAAGCTTCAATGGTCATCACAATCTAAGAATATGATGTGGTACATGATTGGCTAAATGTATGCATAATTTTTGGCCTATTTCATGGAGTTTTCATGAAGAATTTAGGATTTCATCTACAACAAGGGCTGCCATAACAGTTCCACACATATGCATTGGAGATGAAGACGTATGGATTTCCTTACATTTGGAGAGCATATTTGGGGCCTTCACCACTTCCCATTGATTTCATTTGAGGCTATGTTTAATTGAGATATCTCGTATGATTTTGAGGATAAAATCTTTGGGAAGGGATGGTTTGTAATGAAGCATAAGCTAAGGTCCAAAACACGTAAATAATGGGCCATGGGCAAGGCTACTTTAAATAGGGCCTTGGGATCATTGTAGGGATCTTTTAGTCATTCATATCTTGGACATATACGTGTACTCTTGGCTCCTTTCTTGGAGATGTCCTTTCATGGTATAGGACTTATGGCAAGCTTGATAGCCATCATCGTTTGGTGAGATGTTAAATCACTTAGGCCTTATGCACATACCTCTTTTGCTACAGTGCATATGGATTTCTTCTATTTTCATCATAATCTCATGTATTTCTCATATGTGTTTGATTCCCATCACATGGATGCTAGATTTAGACTTTATGTGTTGATTTCTTGATCTTTAGTCTAGATCCATTTCATAAGGTTAGTTTATGTACACATGTACTCACATACCTAGTCGAGGACATGGCTGATAATAGTTGACAAAGTACATTCTTACCACTAGAAATCTATATACCTCGACCTTTAAATTTGCCGATTTTGTCTCTCTGATGCTAGCTTCTTTACATGCCTATACACAATGGAGGAGGCTACAAAGGTAGAGCATTGTGCCTCAATTCAAGGTTTTGTAGTGGTGCATCGCTAGGTTGTGAAGTGTACACCCCACTGGGTGTGTCTAGGGAGCGAGCACAAGTGAGAGAGTAGCGAGCATCAATTTATTTTGGATGTGGGGAGTAGAAAGGTACTTACTGGGTAGTTGATGATAGGAAGGTTCAAAAATCCACAAATATGCCCAAGATTTGACCATAACCATCAAATTAAAAAGGGTGTAGATAATGCGAAACATAATTAGACAAAAGCTATGTACAATGTGAAACATAACTTGACGAAGCTGTGTACAATGTGAAACATAAATTGACAACAAAGACTGTATACAACATGGAGACAAAAGTCACAGTCACTATATATTGGGTTGCTAATTGACAACCCTCATATCCTTCGTAAGCATGTCTTTCAAGATATATTGAGCTATTCTAGGCTGGTGGATGTGCATGCTATTGTTCACATCTTGCCCAAGAACCATAAAAAACACATAGTATATATGCTTGCATGGTAGATACTTCTTATTGTTACTTGTTCTTGGGGCAAGAACATGATGGTTGTCCTTGGATGAATACATCAAAATGTGGACCCTGTTTCTCCTCATCTCCCTGATAGAAGAGTTCTTTAGCACCTTATTTGTACACATGTTGGCGGACAACTCTTGCCTTCAACTTCAGTGCTGCTTGTATTTGTTCATATGATGCCTTTGAAATACCCTTGCGACGATAAGGTTGTTTCGTGCTAGTAGCCTCTTCAACATTACTCAGTGTGGCATTTGAGTGTATCTCTCTTTTTTCTAGTCTCTTTAACTCTTCCAAATTCATGCCAATGTCAAAGCCCGCCTTCACTAGACCTATTGCTTCCCTAGTGGCTCAGATAAAGTGCTTCCCAACGCTATCAGCCATATTGGAGGGACATATGCTGATTTACGTAATATCTTCTTGCATGGATTGTATGTGTGATGCACATTAGTGTTGCAAAAAAAACACATCTTCTCTCTCCTCCACTACCCTAGCTGTGGCAATCCCTTGAGAAACATGGGACCACATATCCAACATTTAAAGAAGCATCACACTTCCTTCTAGATAACCAATGCTGTCATTTTACTCTACTACCCATTGGTACTCATCTTATAGCCCATTTGGTGTCATGGACGTCTGCCTCTAGGGCAATGATAGCTACATTATCCCCCTTATCTTTTTTCGGTGCCCTACTTTGTCCATCAACACGATCAACAGGGATAAATACATAATCAGGACTGTGGCTACAATTTGTAGCTAACCCCATCAGTCCCGTGGGTTAGCCAACTGCCCAACCACTGTAGTGATGAGATCCAATTAAGAATTTGGTTAGGTTTTGTCCTGGGTACCAGGGAAAAGAGTTCCTAGGCCCCCTAGCTAGATATTCATGCAAACTTAAAACTAGTCCCACTTACACACCCAATATGAAATTGCCTTTTTCTCAGCATCATCTATCTTTAAAAACAATCATTTAATGAAACCATTGTGTCACTGATCATAATCCTCAAAATCTCTGGTTGAATCCTTATTTCCAATCATTCCTTCATCGGTGTACCTATGGCATCATTGGCAACCAAAACGCTCACCACTTGTCCACTCAGGGGCCTTTTCGATAGTTCCTAGCTCATAGTAACCGGTAATATATTCACATATCAAAATGGAATCTTAGTTGAAGATCAGCAAGATCAACCAACGGATCCATATAAAAGAGCCATGGACTCATTCGTTGAGGACCAGCAAGGTCAATCAACCAGATCCAAGCTCGAATTCAGAAAACAACTCTTACTCCTTGTTCCAATATCTTTCACGATGCACGTGTGGGTATCGTCGGCGACCCAGAGCTCGAGCACCGTATGGTCAGCACCCTCTAGGATCCTTCGCAGGTGACCTAGCGCTTCACTCATAGGCCGCTTCCTTGGTCCCTCATCCACCGTACACCGGAAGCTCACCATTTAAATCGAACCAAGGCTGGTCAAGACCTCGGCCCCGGACCTTGCTACACGAGACGTCCTCCGTTGACTCTCCATTAGCTGTTGCAACTTTATCAGCTAGGTCTCCCCATGACCTTAATCACAAGACGGTCAAAACGCTTCCCCAGCATTCTTGACATAAAACAGTCATTTAAAAACAGGCCATAAATACAGTTTCTATAATGAACTCTCGTCTTTCCACATTAATCAACATTACTTAATCCACATTCATTTCATATAAATTCCCATTCTCATCCAATCACATCATTTTCCATCTCATCACTTCTTTCCTCAAATATCCTCATCAGATCTCATCCACTCGCAGTTACCCATATCCACATCCCATCACATCACATTCATTCACATGTCATCCATTCATATTTACTCGATTCGCATCACACACATCACATTCATTCACATCCCGATTCACATGACATCACATCCATTCTCATCCCATATCCACATCCCATCACATCACATTCATTCACATGTCATCCATTCATATTTACCCGATTCGCATCACACACATCACATTCATTCATATCCCGATTCACATGACATCACATCCATTCTCATCCCATATCATTCATTCACATCCATTCTCATCCCCTATCATTCATTCACATCCATTCACATCCCATATCATTCATTCACATCCCGATTCACATGACATCACATCCATTCACATCCCATATCATTCATTCACATCCCGATTCACATGACATTACATCACATCTCATTCATTCACATCTATCCATTTTACATCACATCACCTCCATCCATTCACATTCATTACATCACATTCAATTCATATCCATCACATTCACATCCACTTATATTCTTTCACATACATCCACATATATTCTTTCACATACATCCACATATCATTTCAAAGGGTCTCAACTTAGTTTTAGATTTGGCAGGGGTTTTGAGAGTATTTTTCTAAATTGGTCACACCTTCGCATCACATCACATCACATTCATTCACATCCCGATTCACATGACATCACATCCATTCTCATCCCATATCATTTATTGCTATCTCGATTCACATGACATCACATCCATTCACATTCCATATCATTCATTCACATCCAGATTCACATGACATCACATCCATTCACATCCCATATCATTCATTCACATCCCGATTCACATGACAACACATCCATTCACATCCCATATCATTCATTCACATCCCGATTCACATGACATCACATCCATTCACATCCCATATCATTCATTCACATCCTGATTCACATGACATCACATCCATTCACATCCCATATCATTCATTCACATCCCGATTCATCCATTCACATCCCATATCATTTATTCACATCCTGATTCACATGACATTACATCACATCTCATTCATTCACATCTATCCATTTTACATCACATCACCTCCATCCATTCACATCCATCACATCACATTCAATTCATATCCATCACATTCAATTCCACATATATTCTTTCACATACATCCACATATCATTTCGAAGGGTCTCAACTTAGTTTTAGATTTGGTGGGGGTTTTGAGAGTATTTTTCTAAATTGGTTACACCTTCTTTCCTTAAAAGAGTTTGGTCTTGGTCATAATTTGATTCAAGGTTTGAGTCTGATAAGATTTTTCCTGAATTAGCTTCCTCGGAAAGGCTTAATAATCTAGTTACTATTTCGAATTTCTTTCTTTGAAAATTCACTAAACTGATTTCTAAATTAATTACGAATTCCAATGAGGAATAAATTTATCATTTATATGAATATTTCAATCTCGATAGATCTCCTAAATTTTCTTTTTACAATCTCGGTGAATATAAAATGATAGAAATTTCTTTCTTTTAGTAATAAATCCTTTATGCATCTTTTTATGCATAAAATCAAAATTAATGAGAATAACACTTTTGAAATAAAAATAAATTCCTTTATGCATCTTTCTATTATGCATAAAATCAAAATTAATGAGAATAACACTTTTGAAATAAAAACAAATTCCTTTATGCATCTTTCTATGCATAAAATCAAAATTAATGAGAATAACTCTTTTGAAATAAAATAAAATCCTTTATGCATCTTTCAATGCATAAAATCAAAATTAATGAGAATAACTCTTTTGAATTAAAAATAAATTCCTTTATGCATCTTTTTATGCATAAAATCAAAATTAATGAGAATAACACTTTTGAATTAAAAATAAATTCCTTTATGCATCTTTCTATGCATAAAATCAAAATAATTAGAATAACTCTTTTGAAATAAAAATAAATTCCTTTATGCATAAAATCAAAATTAATGAGAATAACTCTTTTGAAATAAAAATAAATTTCTTTATGCATCTCTCTATGCATAAAATCAAAATTAATGACAATAACTCTTTTGAAATAAAATAAATTCTTTTATGCATCTTTTCATGCATAAAATCAAAATTAATGAGAATAACTCTTTTGAAATAGAAATAAATTTGTTTATGCATCTTTCTATGCATAAAATCAAAATTAATGAGAATAACACTTTTGAATTTAAAAAAATTCTTTTATGCATCTTTCTATGCATAAAATCAAAATTAATGAGAATAACACTTTTGAATTAAAAATAAATACCTTTATGCATCTTTCTATGCATAAAATCAAAATCAATGAGAATAACTCTTTTGAAATAATAATAAATTCCTTTATGCATCTTTCTATGCATAAAATCAAAATCAATGAGAACAACTCTTTTGAAATAATAATAAATTCCTTTATGCATCTTTCTATGGATAAAATTAAAATCAATGAGAACAACACTTTTGAATTAAAAATAAATTCCTTTATGCATCTTTCTATGCATAAAATCAAAATCAATGAGAACAACACTTTTGAATTAAAAATAAATTCCTTTATGCATCTCTCTATGCATAAAATCAAAATCAATGAGAATAACTCTTTTGAAATAAAAATAAATTCCTTTATGCATATCTCTATGCATAAAATCAAAATTAATGAGAATAACTCTTTTGAAATAAAAATAAATTCCTTTATGCATCTTTTCATGCATAAAATCAAAATTAGTGAGAATAACTCTTTTGAAATAGAAATAAATTCCTTTATGCATCTTTCTATGCATAAAATCAAAATTGATGAGAATAACACTTTTGAATTTAAAACAAATTCCTTTGTGCATCTTTTTATGCATAAAATAAAAATTTATGAGAATAACACTTTTGAATTAAAAATAAATATCTTTATGCATCTTTCTATGCATAAAATCAAAATCAATGAGAACAACTCTTTTGAAATAATAATAAATTCCTTTATGCATCTTTCTATGCATAAAATTAAAATCAATGAGAATAACTCTTTTGAAATAATAATAAATTCCTTTATGCATCTTTCTATGCATAAAATCAAAATCAATGAGAACAACACTTTTGAATAAAAAATAAATTCCTTTATGCATCTTTCTATATGCATAAAATCAAAATCAATGAGAACAACACTTTTGAATTAAAAATAAATTCCTTTATGCATCTTTCTATGCATAAAATCAAAATTAATGAGAATAACTCTTTTGAATTAAAAATAAATTCCTTTATGTATCTTTCTATGCATAAAATCAAAATTAATGAGAATAACTCTTTTGAAATAAAATAAATTTTTTTATGCATCTTTCTATGCATAAAATCAAAATTAATGATAATAACTCTTTTGAAATAAAATAAAATTCCTTTATGTATCTTTCTATGCATAAAATCAAAATTAATGAGAATAACTCTTTTGAAATAAAAATAAACTCCTTTATGCATCTTTCTATGCATAAAATCAAAATTAATGAGAATAACTCTTTTGAATTAACATAAAAACAAACTTTATTTTCCATAAAATTCTAGAAAATTTTGCCATAACCTCCTTTGTATGGCTGACCATTTCTCAATTTTAATATTCAATTTATGACTTGAATTAATCCAATTTGAATTCTAATATCTCTAATCTACTCCATTTTCTAAAAATCAAGAGAGTAAACAATGAAAAGAGTTTTATCAATCTTTTAATTAAACTTTCTAGGATTAAGAAGGACTGAATTGTAAAGAAGAGAAGGGGGTGGCCTTTCCATCAAGGCATAGCATTAGATTTTAATTCAAACATTTACAAAGTATAAAATTTAAGAAAACCATAGATTTAAAATTCACAATAAGTAAGAATTAAGCTTACATGGAGGTTGTAAGCTTTCCTTTGGTTTGAGGGATTGAGGGTGCTACTCTTGTTTGCAGCAAGAGTGGCCACCAGTTCTTTTGGAGAGGATTTAGTAAAAAATAATTGAATTATCAAGTGAATTCAATGTATTTGACTCTAGGGAGGAGTAGAGTAACAGTGCATAAACACTATTAACCTTTTACAAAGGGGGAGGCTTCTATTTATAGGAAAAAATGAGCCTCTAACCAAGTAAACTGATTCTAGAATTTTCCAGATCAATTTGGTCAATTTTCGACCATTTTTGGGTCAGTTCAGCTTACTTTTTGGATCTAGTTGAAACAGGAGAGAGGAGAGATGAAATATCTCATTATTTATGAGTTTAAAACTCCTCCACACATGTGAAATAGGTGTCTCCTTCATGAGGGGAGATCCCCACACCGAGGTGTCAAAAATGCATCATTTCTTTTAAATATCTCTTCTTTTTTAACTAATAACCTTGTCCTTAGTCAACTCTTCATCTTATGTGAGTATTTACTCATTTTTGGTTGGGGGATTTTCTTTTATTCTTCAATTTATTTCCTCCCTACATTTGGATTAATCTTATTGGTCCATAGGAACCTTAATCCAAAATTTTCAAAAAATCTGGACTCTTAGGCTGCTAAGGTCCTTTTTACCTATTTTCAATTTATTCCAATTGCACACTGGAAAGTTCTTTTGGAATTTCTGTTTCAGGGGAAATCATTTTAATAAGAAGGGATATTTTTCCATCCAAAGATATCTAGAAACTGAATTACCTCTCTTTAGAACATTTTTTCTCTCTAGGCAAAAACAAATAGAAACAAGATCTGTTATTATTCTGAAAAGGGGATTGATTTACAGGGGGAGAAACTGGACATCTTGAGGGGCTAGGGGAGGAATCTTACATCCGGTGATGATCCTGACAACCCCATCACTCCCAAAGACTCCCCACACCAACCCCGGCACTCCCAAAGACTCCCCACCACCACCATCCGACGACAATGATGGTGCGGAGGCAGATGCTGAGGAAGATGAAGACATGGAGGACATTGATGATAACAGTGATTAGGAGTGTGTAAGAGCTACTCTAAGTGTAACTTCTTTTCTGCTGCTTGAAGTACAAGAATGTGATTTGTTGAACTACAAATATAAAGGTCCAGTGTTCACAGATTTGGAAATTTGTTGTGTAAATTTCTCGGCTAAGATTTGGAAATCTCGGTTATTTTTATATATGGCTTTTAATTTTCAAGATTAAAAATGCGATAGTTTAGTTATAAATCCTGGCAATTTGTACAAATTCTTGTGTGAATCGCGGTTATCTCATTAGATCCCCACTTAAAAGCAAGGCTTGACTCATAAAAGGGTCGAGTTATATTTAAAAGGGTCGACTTATTATTCAATTTTTCCTATTTAGGAAATTTCCATGTCTACTTATATACCTCCTCAATTGCTTTATTAGGGTGTATTGTTTTGACTTTTGCTTTTTAGGGTGACTTGTCCTGATTCTTGATTTTTGAACTTAAGCTTTCTCAGACAGAAGTTCACAAAGCTTATCCATGAAGTCCCCCATAGGGAAGTGGTCTCTGTTCCACAAGCAATTGACTCCACACAAACAAAAGGTACGTCTCTCTCTCTCTCTCCTTTGCTCTACGATAGCAAATTTCTTATATATCTAAACACAAAATTTGGCTCCTAAGACTGTCGCGGATATTATATAGTTTTTATTTTATAATCTCTTTCAGTTCTGAGCTAATGTGACACACAACAAGGTCTTGCATGACCTTGCATAGACCTATAGGATGCCGTACAAAAAAACATACAAGCCTATAGGGTATGAAAAACATACATGACCTCGCATAGACCTATAGGATGCCGTACAGAAAAACATATCTAATTTAACACAACAAGGTCTTGCATGACCTTGCATCTGATTCATAGACCTATAGGATGGCATACATAAAAACATACAAGCCTATAGGGTATCCTTCTGAAAAATAGCAACATAGGGATGATTCGGGGAGGCATCTTTCTTTCACGTTGAAAAATGCCTCCCCCAAATCGCTAGTCGTAACCCCCACCATCCCATTACTGCTCCCAAGGTGTCAATGAGAAATTATGTCTCACATCTCAAACATTTGAACTTTCAAGAGAGACTAACTAATGTGAATAGTTATTGCCATGCTTTTTGTGAGATCCCTCTGTCCCCTCCGTGCACTGGACTCCCGGCTGACAGAAGCGGAAGCAGCCCCCTCATGCGCAGGGCAGGATTTCTCACTCGAGGCCTCGCCCCACGAATGTCTGGGCACGAGACTAGGCTAGTGGTCATTCCGAAAATCGAAACCGGGAAAATTTCCTATGCCCGGAAAGCGGGGACGATTCCACCTTTTTGAATTTTCTTAACGAAATTTTCTAACGAGATCAAATCTAAACTATCCTTCACCTAAATAAACCAGATAGAAGAAAACTATCAACTGATATAATTTGATCATCTGAGCGATTTCAACGCTTTTTTCCTAATCAAGATCAGGCATAGCCGTTGATCCACTCAATTGAGAAATTTATCAAGGAATTAACTAGCTGCTTGAATCCTAGCGTAATCCTAAGATTTTTCAGTTTGATTATTAAAACTCCACTGATTCCAGCCCATGGGTTAGCCACCACCCTACCACTGGAATCGGTGGAACCAAACAAGTACTCACCCACCCATGATTGAAATGCCTTTCTTAACTTTAGCTTTAGAAAACAGATACGCACACACTCCTCTTTAAAACTTTAATATAAAAATAATCCATTGACAAAACAGATATGATCACAGATTTCATAATTCAAAATTTCCATTCAGTCCCTTGTTTCACAAAAACAGTACCACTTTGGACTCTCCGTTGAGACTAGTTGGTCAGCAACGATATCCAGTAATAACAGATTACAATAATCACTTCGTTAACATACATACATATATATCTTCCTCGACATACGTATGGGTGTTCTAAGCACCGCGAGCCCATGCATCGCCTCGTCAAAACCCTCCAGGATCCTCCTTAGGTGTCTTGGTACTTCACTCAGGGACCGCTTCATCGGCTCTCGCCCATCGTACCACCGGAAGCACACCATTTTTCACCATACCCAGGCTGGTCAAGACCTGGGCAAGTTTTTGCCGCGTGAGCTGTCCCTCGAACACTCCCCGCCAGCTGTTGCAACCGAACTTCACTTAGATAAACATATATGCCAAATGCTCCCTCCAGCATTCTGGCATAAGACAGTTCTTTAAGAAAACAGGGTTTCTATACAAGTTTCAGTTTTGATTTTGTTTGAAAACCATGAATAATCTTAAATCCGTATCTCAATACTTCTAGATCCAGGTCTGAATTCCAAACAGAATTCCTCGAATTCTATTAACTTGATCCTCAGATCAAAATCAAAAGTCTTAGCTTAGTTTCAGATTCGGTGGGGGATTTGAGTACATTTTTTCTGAACTGGGCACATCGTTCATTGATTGAAATTGATAGGTCTTGGTCAATAGTCTGAATCAGAGTTTGGGTCTGGAAAGGTTCTTCCTAAACTATCTTTCTTGAAAGATACTATTTCAATTTCTAAATTTTGTTCGACGAATATTTGCTTATAGATTTCTTAAAACATGAATTTCTTAGGAGGAATAAAATAATCATTTATCTTGATCTCTGACTTCGATAGTTTAATTGAATTTTCTCACATTACCATCTTAGTGAATATGAAACAGTAGCATTTCTTCTCACAGATTATCTACTTATTCATTTTTTTAATTTTTGTGGAAATTAAACAGAGGATTAAGGAGAACCCTTATTTAATTATAAAGATTCTATATGCATCTAATTATGCATAAAATCCAATTCTGATGAAAGTCACACTTTTATCATCATAAAAACCATTTATGTTGAAAATCACTCTTTTATCATGAAAGAATTTCTTTTATGCATATGTTTATGCATAAAAATCATTTATGATGAAAATCACACTTTTAATATAAAAAATATATCTTTTATGCATATGTTTATGCATAAAAATCATTTATGATGTAAATCACACTTTTAATATAAAAAATATCTTTTATGCATATGTTTATGCATAAAAATCATTTATGATGAAAATCACACTTTTAATATAAAAAAAATCTTTTATGCATATGTTTATGCATAAAAATCATTTATGATAAAAATTACACTTTTAATATAAAAAAATATATTTTATGCATATGTTTATGCATAAAAATCATTTGTGATGAAAATCACACTTTTAATATAAAAAAATATCTTTTATGCATATGTTTATGCATAAAAATTATTTATGATGAAAATCATACTTTTAATATAAAAAATATATCTTTTATGCATATGTTTATGCATAAAAATAATTTATGATGAAAATCACACTTTTAATATAAAAAATATCTTTTATGCATATGTTTATGCATAAAAAACATTTATGATGAAAATCACACTTTTAATATAAAAAATATCTTTTATGCATAAAAATCATTTATGATAAAAGTAACACTTTTATGATAAAAATATTCTTTTACGCATACTTTTATGCATAGAAATCAATAATGATAAAAGTAACACTTTTATAATAAAAAAATATATTCTTTTATGCATACTTTTATGCATAGAAATTAATAATGATAAAAATAACACTTTTATAATAAAATTTTTTTCTTTTATGCATAATTTTATGCATAAAAATCAATATGATGAAAGTAACTCTTGTAATAAAAAAATTATACTTCTATGCATTATTTTATTGCATAAAAATCCATAATGAAGAAAGTAACACTTTCATAATAAAAAAATTATCAATAAGTACGTTTCATAGAATTTAATTCTATCTATGCATGAATGAAAATGACGCTTTTAGAATACTCTAACAATGGGGATTACTCTTTTTGATTAATAAAAGATGAAATTTTTTTCATAAATTTTCAAAAAATTTTGCCATAACCTCCTTTGTATGGCTGACCATTTTTCAATTTTTAACTCACTAAAATTAATTAGAAGTTTACCAAGAGTATTTAAATCATTCTAGTGTAAACATTTTCTACTTGTTTTAAGAGAACATTATGAAAAACTTGATTTTATCCAATAATCAATCATCTAGGATAAAGAATGGTTGGATTTACTAAAGAAGTGAGGGGAATGCCTTTTTTCAATGAGGCATAACATCATTTCATTTTAGAGAAGACAAAAATCATAAAAAACCATAAAAGAAATAGAAAAGAGAAGAATCTCCAACTTACATAGATAATTTGAGAGCATTCCTTTGGCTTGATGGTTTGAGGGTTCTACTCTTGTTTGAAACAAGAGTGGCCACCAATCTTTTAGAAGAGGGAAGGTCAAAAACTAATGAATTATGAGTAAAATTCATTGTTTTTGGCACTTGGGAGAGACAGGGTAACAGTGCAAAACACTATTGAGTTTCAACAAAGGGGAAGGCTTCTATTTATAGGAAAAAGTGAGCTTCTAACCAAGCCAACTGATTCTAGAAATTTTGAGATCAGTTTGGTCAATTTTTGACCATTTTTGGGTCAGTTTAGTCCACTTTTTGGATCTAGTTGAAATAGGAGAGAGGAGAGATAAAAATATCTCATTATTTGGGAGTTTAAAACTCATTTAAGCATGTGAAATAGGTGCCTCCTTCATGAGGGGAATTTCCTATACTGAGGTGTCAAAAATGCATCATTTCATCTAAATATCTCTGTTTTTTAACTATTAACCTTGTCCTTAGTCAACTCTTCATCTTATGTGAGTATTTACTCATTTTTGGGAGATTTTTCTTTTATTCTTCTATTTATCTCCTTCTTACATTTGGATGAATCTTATTGGTCCATAGGAACCTTAATTTAAAATTTTAAAAAAATCTTGACCCTCAGGATAATGCCTCTTGAACAGATTATACTTAATTTCTAATGCACCTTCTGAAAATCTTTTTGAACTTCTGTTTTAGGGGAACTTATTTTAATAAGATGAGATATTTTTCTATCCAAAAATATTTAAAAACTGAATTACCACTCTCTAGAAGATTTTCTCTCTCTAGGCCAAAACTAGTAAACAAGATCTTTTATATTTCTGAAGAGGGATTTGATTACAGGGGAAGATGCTGGACATCTTGAGAGCATGGGGAGGAATCTTACATTCTCTCCCACTTGAAAAATGCGAGGTGCCCTCATCTCGCAAACTAGGGGTAATCCCGCAAAAACAGATCGGTTTCATTCTCCCAGGTGGCATCTTCAAAAGGATAGAACTTCCATTTTACCAATAATTCTTTGAGAATTCTGTTCCTCAGAATCTTTTCTCGAACATCAAGAATTTCTTCAGATTGGAGTTCGATCTGCCCTTGGGTTGAAGAGGTTAGGATTTCATCATCAAGTACATGATTTGGGCTTGGCACATATTTCTTTAGAAGGCTTACATGAAATACATTATGAACTTTGAGATGAGGAGGCAGAAGAAGTTCGTAGGCTAAGTCACCTACTTTCTTTGTAATCAGATATGGTCCACGATATCTGGGGGATAACTTCTTGTACTTCCCAAGAGATAGGGAACTTCTTTTGGGCCGTACTCTAAAGACCATATCTGCTTTTTTAAACTTTCTGTCTGTCCTCTTCTTATTTGCATACTGCTTCTGTCGATCCTGGGCAGCTTTAATATCTTTAAGAATGGATTGCATCTGCTGCTCCATGTTGTCAAGCATCT
Source organism: Cibotium barometz (assembly GCF_041138505.1). NCBI lineage: Eukaryota > Viridiplantae > Streptophyta > Polypodiopsida > Cyatheales > Cibotiaceae > Cibotium > Cibotium barometz. The sequence goes on from NC_141106.1 coordinate 21,389,142, forward strand.
GTTTGGACATCTCGACCCTAATCAATGGGTCGGACCAAGTTAATGGAGTTAAGCAATCTTGTCCATACAGCTTTAAAAGGGCTCATCCCGATACTTCGGTGATAAGAAGCATTGTAGGCGAACTCGACTAGGTGCAGATAGTTTAGCCATTTCTTGGGTTCCCTGCCACAGCATGACCGAAGTATATCTTCGATTACTTGGTTTACCCTTTCAGTTTGACCATCGATCTCAAGGTGATAAGCTGTGCTGAGATCCAAGAAAGTTCCCACTGCTTCGAAAAATGTAGTCCAAAACCTTGAAGTAAACTTGGGATCTCGATCACTTACTATTCTCCTCATCATTTGAGCCGTATGCGAGGAACACTCTGGCCACATCCACTGCAGTGTAGGTTTCTTTTACTGGGATCAGATGGGAAACTTTGGTTAGTCTGTCAACTACCATGAAAATGGAGTTGTAACCTGATTGCACTGAAGGTTTCTTTTACTGGGATCAGATGGGAAACTTTGGTTAGTCTATCAACTACCACAAAAATGGAGTTGTAACCTGATTGCACTGAAGGTAATCCAGTAATAAAGTCCATACTGATACATTCCCACTTCATTTGGGGGATGTCCACCAATGGATATAACTTTCCAGGCATTTTTACTCTTTCAGCTTTGACTTTCTGGCATGTCAGACATTGACGTACATGATTCAATACATCCTTTTTCAGACCAGGCCAAAAGAAGCTTTTCTTTACAGACATGTAGGTTTTGATGAAACCTGGATGTCCTGCTATACTATAAGGCTGTCATGGGCTTCATTCAAAATTTGATCCTTGGTTCCCTCATCATTGGGGATGCATAGCCTGCGATTATAATACATAATGCCATCATCCAGGCTGTACTCTTGAACTTTGTTCAACTCCTATTGTGGAGTTCTGCTTTCCTACATAACTAGGGTAGCAATAGGGCCAAAGAATCTATCCTACATGATCTTCTCTCTTGCTTCAATAATAAAAGGATTTGATATTACAGTAATTGCAAGCAAGGAGGCTTTTCTGCTGAGGGCATCTGCTACCATATTTTCTTTGCCTGTGTGGTACTTGATTTCAAAATCACACTCCTGTAAGGTCTGCATCCACCTTCTTTGGCGCATGTTGAGGTCCTTCTGAGTAAAGATCCACTTTAAGCTCTGATGATCTGTCATCAAAGTGAATCTTTTTCCCAGTAGGTAATGTCTCCACAACTTTAAGGCATAGACTACTGAAAGTAATTCCAGGTCGTGAACAGCATAATTCCTCTCATGCGTTATGAGCTTTCGGGATTCATAGGCCACTGCACGACCTTCCTGCATGAGTGCACCTCCTAGGGCAAAACCACTTGCATCAGTTACTACCTCAAAGGGTAGAGAGAAATCTGGCAACTTCAGAACGGGACTGGTACCAAGGCGGTCTTCAGCTTATCAAAAGCACTCTGGCACTTGGCAGACCATTGAAATGGGGTATTCTTTTTGAGAAGGTTAGTCAGGGGGAAGCTATGAGAGCATACTTTGGTATAAAAATCCTATAACAACCAGTCAATCCCAAGAATCCTCTGACTTCTTTCACTGTCTTTGGTTCAGGCCAATCTATGACTACTTGGACTTTTGCGAAATCTGGAGAAATTCCATCTTTGGATACGAGAAAGCCCAAGTATTCAACATGGTCGGCAGAGAAAGTACATTTGCTCTTTTTTGCAAAGAGTTGGTGCTTTCCTTAGAATCTCAAGAACTTTTCTAACATGAGTCTCATGGTCAGCTCCATTCTTTGAGTAAATCAGAATGTCATCAAAGAAAACTAGAACAAAATCATCCAAGTATTCTCTGAGGATGTCCTGCATTAGGCGATTGAATGTAGCTGGGGCATTAGTTAATCTGAACGGCATGACAGTAAATTCATAATGCCCATAGCGAGTATTGATGGCTGTTTTTGGTATATCTTGATCATTGATCCTGATCTGGTAATACCCGAATTTGAGATCTATCTTTGTGAAGATCTGGGCTCCATTTAGCCTGTCCAAAAGCTCATCAATTCTTGGGATAGGATACTTATTCTTAACTATAACCTTTGTAGTCCACATAGAGTCTAAGCGTTCCATCTTTCTTTTTCTGAAAGAGAACTCGTGCACCCCAAGGTGAAACACTGGGTCTTACAAACCCTTGTTCTAACAGCTGTCTAAGCTATTCCTTGAGTTTCGATGGCTTCAAGAACTGGCATTTTATACGTGCGCAGGGCTATTGGCTGAGCTCCGGGGGTCAATTCAATCACATGATCCACTTCTCGGATTGGAGGCATTTCAGTTAGCTCTACTGGGAATAGATCATCAAATTCACTTAACCATTCTGGTTCTTTAGCCTTAAGCTTTGAGTCTACTGGGTTATTCTTGACAACATAAATTTGCTGCTTCTTCCTAAGTCCTTTTAGCAACCTAGAAGCTTTTACTAACTGAAGGTCTAGGGATCCGAAAACTCCAGTTCCTTGAACTTTGTTCCCGTGAAGGTCATGGAAAGAAATGGTTCCATTGTGACAGTGTATATCAGCTTGATTTTTGTGGAGCCAATCCATTCCAAGGATCCCATCAAAAACTCCCAGAGGTAAGACTTTGAACTGACAGTCGGTTACATTACCATCTAGATTGAACTAGATAAGATCTGTCTCATGGTGAGTGAAAAGAGTCTTCCCACTGGCCAATTCAACTTGCATACTTTTCCCTGATTTCTGTTCTAAGACTAGCTTACACAAGCATCCAAGGGAAATGAATGAATGAGAACTCCCTGAATCAATCAAAAGCTTAAAAGGCTTACCCTGATATTCAGCTGGAGTATGGATGATTGAGAACTGATGGTTAGGTTCTTGGTTTTCAATTGCAGCAAAGATCTGCCCTCTTTCCTCTTCTACTACATCTGAAATTGTGACTGCTTTGGCTGCTGCAGTTTGAGGTGGAACTCTTTCTCTTTGGTTGTCCCAGTTCTGGGAAGGAGTTCTGAGGTTACTCTGGACAGAGGCAGATGGTTGAGCTGGAGTTCTTCTGGCGTTTCCCTGGCTTGGGCGAGACGGACCCTGATTAGACTGGTATGAAGGGGTTGGTCTCTGAACTTGGGGTCCTTGACTTCCCTGTCCCCTTGACATGGCAGGAGTCGGGCAGTCTTTCAGTTGGTGACCGAAACCTTGGCATCCAAAACATCGGTTTTCACTTCTGAGCTCATCCCTCTGATTTCTTGATAGAGGTGGGGCCCCTGAGAAAGTATTCTGAGGGAAGGGTCTTCCTTCACTTCGGAATCTTCCTGCATCCTGATTTTGATTCGGGCCTTGCTGTCTCTTCGAGGGTGGAAAGTTTGAAGTACTTCCCTGGGCTTGGAATCTTTTAAAGTTAGAGGGTGCATGGCGGGACCTTTACTACAAAGGCTTTGGCAAAATCCTTTGCCATTCTTACTGCTTCAGCCATGGACACTGGCTTGGCATTTTTAACCAGTGTGTCCAAGGGTTCGTTCATTCCCCGAATGAACCTAGCCACCATGAGTTGTTCTTCATCAAGAGGTGGTGAATATTTGAGTAGAAGAATAAAACAACTAAGGAGTCTGTAGACTTGGCATGAAAGTCTGAAATTCCGAGGTGTCGAATGATATGGAATGACGCCATGCACCATTTTCAGTTTTAACAGAATCATAACCAATGAGAGGTTCTACCACAGCATTGCACGGCAGTCGCAAGAGGCGTGGACATACTGCCCTGCAAACCACTTATATTGTAGTTTCTCCACTGGGTTAGGAAAATATAAATCCTCGAAATGGCATGCGAGTCTAGCTCAGCTTGTTTGAGTTGAAGCGGAAGAAATGAGATGCTCGAAGGCGAACGCAATCATATCTTGAGACTGGGTGAGGTTGGGAATGCCAGATAAATAGGGAACTTCCATCTATAAAAACAATTTCTTTGATTAAAAATTCTTCATTAAAGAAGCTTACGGAATGAAAATACATTATGAAAAATGCTTTTTCTGAGTTTTTATTATCAATTTATGATAAGAATTTGTTTATCCTTATTAGCTTTCAACTTCGCTTTGATACTAACTGTGAGATCCCTCTGTCCCCTCCGCGCACCGGCGGACTCCCGGTAGTAGCTGACAGGGAAGCAGCCCCCTCATACATGGGGTAGGGTTTCTCACTCGCGACCTCGCCCACGAATGTCCAGGCACGAGACTAGGCTGGTGGTCATTCCAAAAACCGAAATCGGGAAAATTTTCCATGCCCAAAAAGCGGGGACGATTCCACCTTTTTGAATTTTCTTAACGAATTTTTCTATAATGAGATCAAATCTAAACTATCCCTTCACCTGAATAAACCAGATAGAAGGAAACTATCACTGATATAATTTGATAATCTGAGCGATTTCAATGCTTTTTTTCTAATCAAGATCAGGCACAACCATTGATCCACTCAATTGAGAAATTTATCAAGGAATTAACTAGCTACTCGAGTCCTAGCATAATCTTAAGATTTTTCAGTTTGATTATTAAAACTCCACTGATTCCAGCCCATGGGTTAGCCACCACCCTACCATTGGAATCGGTGGAACCAAACAAGTACTCACCCACCCATAATTGAAATGCCTTTCTTAACTTTAGCTTTAGAAAACAGATATGCACACACTCCTCTTTAAAACTTTAATATAAAAATAATCCATTGACAAAATAGATATGATCACAGATTTCATAATTCAAAATTTTCATTCAATCCCTTGTTTCACAAAAACAGTACCACTCTGGACTCTCTGTTGGGACCAGCTGGTGAGCAAAGATATCCAGTAACAGATTACAATAATCACTTCGTCAACATACATATATATATCTCCCTCGACATACATATGGGTGTTCTAAGCACCGTGAGCCCGTGCATCGCCTCGTCAGAACCCTCTAGGATCCTCCTTAGGTGTCTTGGTACTTCACTCAGGGACCGCTTCGTCGACCCTCGCCCATCGTACTGGAAGCACACCATTTTTCACCATACCTAGGCTGGTCAAGACCTGGGCAAGTTTTTGCCACGTGAGCTGTCCCTCGAACACTCCCCGTCAGCTGTTGCAACCGAACTTCCCTTAGATAAACAAATATGCCAAATGCTCCCTCCAACATTCTGGCGTAAGACAGTCCTTTAAGAAAATAGGGTTTCTATACAAGTTTTCAGTTTTGATTTTGTTTGAAAACCATGAATAATCTTAAATCCATATCTCAATACTTCTAGATCCAGGTCTGAATTCCAAACAGAATTCCTTGAATTCTGTTAACTTGATCCTCAGATCAAAATCAAAAGTCTTAGCTTAGTTTCAGATTCGGTGGGGGATTTGAGTACATTTTTCTTGAACTCGGCACATCGTTTGATTGATTGAAACTGACGAAGGAATTAGGTCTTGGTCAATAGTCCGAATCAAAGTTTGGGTCTGGAAAGGTTCTTCCTAAACTATCTTTCTCGAAAGGTACTATTTCAATTTCTCTTTTTCTAAATTTCGTTCGACGAATATTTGCTTACAGATTTCTAAAACATGAATTTCTTAGGAGGAATAAAATAATCATTTATCTTGATCTCCGACTTCGATAGTTTAATTGAATTTTCTTATTACCATCTTAGTCAATATGAAATGGTAGCATTTCTTCTCACAGATTATCTACTTATTTATTTTTTTTAATTTTTGTGAAAATTTAATAGCGCAAGGATCTTAGCTTGATTAGAGATCTGAGATCACCCACCAACAACCACACATCAACTTAGAGATCCTTCCAATAAGAAATAGATACAAAGTCTTACTTTATATTTGCATAATAGGATGTGGCCCCTTGAACATGATATGGACATGTAACCCATCACTTTTATGTAATACGGGATACAAAACAAAGATACAAAGGAGCCATAAAAACCAAAAGATGCATGCCAAGAAAGCACGAAGAACTCAAGCAAGAGAGATAGGTTAAAACAATCAATATTAGGAATCCACAAAAACAAAGAGCTCCAAATCATGCCATAGAGCATGTGCTAGCTAGCCATTGAAAAGAAGAGGTACATTAAGTTAAGGCCTTGATCATGACCCATTATGACATTCTCAAGGTGATGGATTCAGAACAAGTATTGTAAGATCCATCAATGAAGTTTGGGAAAACTCAAGGAAGGGGGTGATTGACACAATCATCCTATTTGAATTTTTCAATGATGCTAAAAGGTGATTTCCGACTATGGAACTCGGTACTCCATGGGAACGTATACAGTAAGAAACCAAGAGCACAAAGGCTCTAATTAGTTCACTTACAAATATTCCATTGGGGATGTTGCTCGTGAAGATTACTAATTTGTGATAACTACTCGAGAAGTGGGTAATGGATGAAGACAAATATAAGTTCCCATAAATGAATGAAATAGGACTAATGAGTTTGTTTTTGTGAAGATTGAAGCTAGCATGCTTTAATGTAAATGATAGATGTGGGAGAATGTTGCATATAAAGAAATTTTGATGCTGGAGTACAAAAACTTTCTCAAGGATTCTAGACAATTTGGATGGAGAGTTGGGCTAAATGTCATTACAAAATATTTGACAGTGTACAAGGAGTGGACTTTACGAGTCATCAATTTAGCTAATTTAGCATGGGTCATGCCAATCAAACTCATGGGCGATGTGCTAATTAGGAGTGTAAGTCTCAAATAGAAAATTTAACATGTGGTTTTATCCAAGTCACAATTCCCAGTCTTATTTGATAAAATAGAGAGGCATTGTGGCAGGGAGGTTCATTAACATATATTTGAGTAGTAGTTTAAGATTCACCCTTGTGTGATGGGTGCTCATTAATCAATATTTGCTATATATATATATATATATATATATATATATATATATATATATATATGTATGTATGTATGTATGTATGTATGTAGAGAGCGAGACATAGAGAGAGAGAATGTGGGGGTGTAAAGGGAGATATTTTTGTTTACATATTTACGACCAAAATTGAGAAAAGTATATTGTTAGAATATCCTCACCAATAAAGCATCCATACAACCTTTAGTCTTGAAGAAACAAAGAACAAACGGAAGTAAACTGATACCATTAAACCTTCAATGTTGTGCTTACAACAACCACATGCTAACAAATTAACCAAACCTTTAGTGTCATGCTTCCACTAACTTACAAATTAATACCATTAGCTTAAAGGAATACTATTAATCAAATTAAGCAAATTAATACCCTTGGATACTAGCTAATTTACTGGGTATTTCTTGCTACAAGGCTTATTTTTACCCTCTTTACTGAGCTTAGGCAAATCTCTTTCGGATAATTTCGGCTACAAACTCTGTGACTTTCTCAGGTTGAGGTAAGGGAGGACTCCTTATTATGGCATTCACCCACATGTGGAGGCATGGGAATTTGTCATCGAAGGGGATCTTGAGGCCTCCCATGGTCTCGAAGGGAATCTTGAGGCCTCCCATGGTCTCGAAGCCAAACCACAAAAGGGGCCAAAATGATGTCCACAAACCCTACTGTGGCTCCCCTGAAGAAAGGAGGCCCTTGAACAACTACAACTAGGCTATTGCCCCCAGTGCCTACCCCCACGACCAAGTTTAACTTGGCTACAAGTACTGAATGTTTATTAAATGCACTAGGGTGAGCCCAGAATTAAGAAAAACCAGTTGAGGCTGATTAAAGATAGGATGGAAAAAGGGGAAATGAATGGTATATCTCTTCCCAACAATAAACAGATATGCACCCAAATGTTGTTGATGATACTAATGCCATGGTTGCATCTTTCACCTACATGTATCAAGTTCTCTTTCGGCCTGAAACTGTTAGTAGGCATACTATTAAAAATGGAATCAAGTCTATGTAACCACAAGCACCATAACATTTCAGTTCTCAAGACAGCCCATAGTTCCAAGGTGCAACCAATGCCTTCTCCAAGTAACAAGTTTTTCTAGCCAAGGGTGTAACAATTCCATAGCTGAATGCACTTATATGAGGGCTTTAAGCTGGGTCCAAATAGCTCTGAACATGACCAACCAAGCTAGGCATGCTTTTTTTTGGTTCCACATATTTATTCCATAGCTTATCAAACAGAGAATACCATTGTGATCTGTCCAGAAGGATTCCCCATCTCTTGTTTAGAGTGCAATGGATAGGATCAGTCCTCTGTTTGGGGGGAATAGGGAGAAGCCCTTTTTTATTCTTCCATTGGAAAGCTTTGTGAGCTAGCATATCTTTAATCGAAAGCAGCCAGGTGTTCGATTGGTGCTATAAGCTGATTCTTACCCCAATAAGGTCTAATTCTGCATATGAGACATTATATTCTCTGATCATATCAGCTTTGGACATCCAAGACTTGATGTCTCTGTCCCAAATATCCCACCAACAGCAGATTCCTTTCCTATGCATCCTCAAAGCCGCTTCAGCTTGGGCATTATCAATTGGGGGGAGGGGAATGCTTGGCCACCAGATAACGTCTCTCCCATGTATACCCCATGTATAACTAGGCTTCTCAGAAAGGATAAGGTCAGCCTTGATAGCATTCCAAGCCGACCAAAGCGGATGGACCAATTGACTGCCAACCGGTTTCACCAAGTATTTACTAGCCATAATTGTGAGCGGGAGGAGCTTCTTCCACTTGGGGAATTGTTTGAGAGCTGGAAATGTTCAAGATTTCTAGTGATCAACCAAGCCCAGTCTTCAGAGGGGTAGAGAAAGCTTCTCAGCACCCTGAAGCAGCATAGTCTCCACAAAGGCGAGTAGAAAAAAAAGCAACGGCGGGCGGCAAGCGGCCTCCAACACAGATTATGTGGCACGCAAATTCTTCTTTGTGATAATGTTTTCCAGTAACCTTTTTTTATAAAAAATAAAATGAATGGAGTAAAAAGCCTTACACTAGAGCTGTTCATATGCAAAATCATGAAAATGGACACATGACCATGAAAATGGACACATGACCATTTTAATTTGGGCATCACACAGACCATCATGGGCTTCCGTGCAGCGCCATCAACAAAAACTTCACCAAATTCTACCAAATATTTTAAAACTAACTATGAGTTAAAGTTGTTTGTAATCAACGGCGGCAGCCAAATGAGTGGAAAAAATTCACTCACTACCTAAGCCAACATTGTAAAGGCCACCAAATGAGTAGGTCAAAAATCATTTGAAATGTTGTAACACTCGACCACCTAAGAGTAGCTAAAGATGCACCTAGGGGGAGTGAAAAACAAACCACCTCCAAGTAACCTGTGAGCTAGAGAGTGTCCAAGCCAAACAAGAGCCTCTGAGTCACCCAGCCAAGTTAGAATTAAGGGGGAGAAAATGAAATTTGTAAACCTCACATCCAACCACATTGAGTAGCCCAAAGATTTGGCACCAAGGAGGGGTGTTGAGATATGTGGTATGCCAAAGAGCACAAGGAAGAGGTAGGGAGTGAGTGTCACATGAACAAGAGAAGAAGCATGCACATTAGAAAAAGGAATAGACTAAGGGTCTAATATCAAAGGTTGATTTGTATGGTCACTTGTAAAAGGTGAAGTCAATGGTCAAAAGGTGACACATGGAAAGCACAAGGTTGCACATGTAGTGTGAGCATTAATGAACACATGGTTGGCACTAGGGTACAAAAAAGCATAAATTGGAGTCCTTCCCAAGACTATAAATATGGGTGTATGGAACTTGATTATTGCAATGAGATTATGTGACATTTTGTGAGAATACCAATTTGTTGTTAGCATCTTGTTTACTTTCTTAATTATCTCATTATTCTTCTTAATCATGCCTTGAATCACTTGCTATGAGTTGCCCTAGATCTATGCTTTTAAACATGGTATTAGAGCTTGGTTGGACTAGCTCATAGTAAAAGATTATAAGCTTTAAGTAGGAGATTTGCAAGTTTCATTTCTCTTCAATTAGTAGCTTAATTAATCCTTGGTTACTCATTAGGTTAATTATCACTCTGTTTCTCCTTCTTAGTGGTTTACTCAACTGAATAGAGAGATTTCATCTTAAGAGAGAAGGAAAAGAACCTTGTATATCTGTTCAAATCAATTGTGTGGTAGAGATATAAGCATCAAGAGAACATCTAGGTGAAGTTCACAGAGCCCAAATCTACAATGATAGATCTAAGAAGATGAGGTGGCAACATTGACTACAAAACCCCAGATCTTCAAGCAGCATAGCTCTCGGTATCTCTATGCACAGTATAGCTAGTATAATTTAGAGTGCAAGCAAATTGACTAGCGCGCAAGACATGAGAGCTGCAAACACTCGTTGGGCACCAAAGTAAAGTCAAACGCAAGAAGATTACGAGCTCGGCCATTGGAAAGATCCTCACACGACAATTGTGGTTCACCAAGTAATCTCTTTTTGGATGTGTTTCAAGGAGGGTTAGGGAGGAGCCATAACAGGTTCTCTTCCCGAGCTTCCATTTTCTAGAGGAAGGTTGAGCAACAGCTTGTGTTTGGTTACGATATGCCTTTGTTCAGGCCCACAAGCCTCTCTTCGAAGTTGGGGCATGTTTGTTGCACATTGGTGGTGGTTTCACCACCACCACTGCTATGCTACGTTAAGAGTTGCTTGAGTTGTGGAGATTTTCTCTCTAATCTTTGTTGTCACGATCAGAGATGCTAGAATCTTTTGAACTCTTGAGAACCAATATCCTTGGATCTACATGCCAAGTTGGTTTAACATAGATCTTGCAGTCACTTTGGATGAGATGTGATGACGATGGATGTGATGTGATGTGATGAGGATCTGAATAGATGTAAATGGATGTGATGTGATGAGAATGAATGTGATGTGATGTGGATAGATGTGATGAGATGTAATATGATGTGATTGGATGAGAATGGATGTGGATAGATGTGATGAGATGTAATATGATGTGATTGGATGAGAATGGATGAAGGACGATGGGAATACATATGACTGGATGTGGAATAAGCAATGTGAATTGATGTAGTAGAATGTGGAATAACGAGAAATGATGTGGAACAATGTGGAAAGATGAGAGTTCGTTAGAAACTGTATCTATGAAACACAACTCCTTGAGAAGCAATTCCACCACGTCTCCCGCGAGCATTGTCACACCGCTGCGTTGCACCACGGGTCCTCGTCCCTCCTCTCACCTCACTTCACTCACACACACTCACTAGCATGCATTAGGGAGAGAGATTAGTAAGAAGATTAGCAAGAGCAAGACTCAATTGCATAATGGGAGAGAGTATGTTGTATTATAAGAGAAATTCACTTATATACATGGCCATAAGTGTTCACACTCACTTAAACTATGGCCGTCCGGGCACTTTAGGCTCATAAGAGGCCTAATGCTATTACAATGACTACTCTCATAATATATCCATGAAGTACATCACTTAGAACTTCATCCTAACTTGCTATCACAGGCTCTTAAGCGGGAATCACCATAAATACTCCGTCATACCATTACGAGTGCCCGTCCAAGTTGTAGCTTTGGCCACTATTGCTTCATATCTTGAATGTATGACCCTTTGGTGTATCTATCGTGACTCCTTGATGTAAGATAATGATTGTTAATCTTAGAATTGGATTAACATTTCCCCCTTCCTGATGGCGATCGCATCCTCGTGATCGCGTTGAAGACCTTTGTGTGGGGAGAATGAACAAGCTTTGTTGATGGCTTTGATGTTGAATGACATTCAATGGTTTTTGTTCCTCCAGAGGGAATAAGCACATGCTCAAAGGCCTCATCATCGACAACCACTCCACAAGAGACTCTAACCTCATCATCATCAACAATGCCCATGAGTCTGAAACCTGTAGCCTCAGCACCAGCCAAAGTCAAGGAGGGCCCCAAACCTTCCACACCAACCCAAAATAAAACTCCACCACAACAACCACAATCAAGATATCTTAATAGTATCAAAATGTGGGTGGAGAAGCATCTACTTGTAGCTCAAGGCTACTATAAAGGTGCCAATCAAATTTGGGTGCCTTGACAGTCAAAAGCTCTTCCTCAATGCAGCACTTGAAAGCCAAGGAAAAAGAAAAGTACTCCACAACACCATCCACAAAAGCCTATGTGAGTTCCTCGAAGAACTCCACCAATGCAACAAGTGTGGGTACCAAAAACACTGCTGCAAGCATAAGTGTACTACCAAAGAAATACCAAAGCTTGGGTCCCCAAGCGCATCACAAAGTCCCCTAAGCTTGCACAAAGAAGAAAGCCTCAACACCAAGCACATCAGCAACCAAATTACATTTTTCATCAAAGATGGGTGCCTGTGCATGTACTTCAACAACAAGGATACTATGATGGTAATTTCATCATATGGTTACCAAAATTGAACAATGTGAAGAAAACCTCACCACACCACTGACTTCAACCCCAACAACTTCACCTATAGTTCGACAAGAATGGAGGCCCAAGAAACAGTAATCAAATCACTCAACCACTCTCGTGCACTCAACACCAACACAAGAGCTTGTCTGTTCAAGCAAACAATCAATAGTCTTCTCTACTACCTCGACATCATTTCAGCAACAAATTCAAGATCAAATACGGAGACTTAAGAGCACATCAAGAACAAAATAACAATGCTCTTGTCACCCCTCTAGAAATGAGAAATGAGTGCACAAGAAGCTGTTGTTTACAAATCATGACATAGATGACCCATAAAATAATAAAAAATGGATCAAAATCTGTAAATTCACATAATTCCATCTCATGAAATTAAAATTCACGGAGTTCCATCTCACGCATTAAGAACCTGCACTTTCACGATTTAAGCCCCATCACGGATTAAGCCATATCACGCAATAGCCACTATATATTTGTTAAGCTTATTGCTTACTATTCTTTTGGCTAAATTAATGTAGCAGCTGCTCCATGAGTACATATCCATACTCATGCCCTGGAGAACATTTGCACCAAAGCCTCACCATCGACAACTTTCAGGTACATCTCTGGATGGGGGGGCCATGGTGGGCGAAAGCCTAGTCAATGGTACAACCCATCACTGGAAATTTCTTTTAAATTACAAACCTCTCCAAACAACGCCACCATCTTCACAACTCAATGATTTTCAATCCTTAGTGAAGATCTCTATATTAGCCTCGCAAGTCGTAATTCTTTCAATCGTCACCAACAAGTGGCTACTTCAATTGTCACCAACAAGTGGCTACTTCAACACACAGAGCAATTCAATAAGAGTCTATATGACTCAATTCTTGTACTTCATGTAATTCTGCTTCATTAGAGCACTTAAATATGCATAAAAACATAAAAATTTTCCCTGTTTTGCAACACGTTTAGGGTATTCCAAAAGGAATTTAAAAAACTCTGGAGGGAGTTGTAGTATTTTTAGAGTACTACAACTTTGTTTCCCTGAGTCGTCCATGATTTTGTTGTTAAAACCTTTTAAAAGTAGCCCGAATATGGCTCGTCATCATTTTCGTGCTAATTTTTATGATTTTTTGTGGTTTTGGGCTGCTTTTGTCTCGATTTTTGGGTCGAATTTTGAGGATGCTAGTTAGAGGCCAAAATGGCCGATTATGACTCGAAAGACTGTCCAAAGTCAAAGAGCTCGATGTCAGCTCTCCAATGAGCCCTAGAATGCCTTCATCAGATATACAGTTCAGGAGATACGGGCCTCCAAACATGGGTGGTTTCTAGAGTCTTTTTTGGTGTGTCGATTTTTTTTATTTTTTATTTTTTTGTCGACGGACCCCTTTTCACGTCGGATTTGCCTTATGGCCGGAAATTTTTCGTCAGAATTTCCTTTCACGGTTGGAATTTTTTGCCCAAAATTGTCTTTCATACGGTCGAAAATTTCCAGAATTGCCTTTCACAGCCGAAAATTTTCACTCGAATTGCCTTTCATGAACGAAAATTTTTGCTGGATTTACCTTTCATCACGGCTAGAAATTTTCATCGGATTTGCCTTTCACTGCCGAATGTTTTTGCCGGATTCGCCTTTCACACGGCCGGAATTTTTCGTTGAAATTGCCTTTCATGGCTAGAATTTTTCGTCGAAATTGCCTTTCACGGTTGGAATTTTTTTATTTTTTTTTTAAATTTGGGAGTCTATTAAGAAACATGAATTTCTCTTTTTGGAGGGGAATATTTTTTGAATTTAAAATAAAAGGGATATGGGCATTTTCTCAAAAAGGTAAGTGGGAATAAAAAAAGTCAACCTTTTAATGACACCCCTTACAACCTTCATAAATGACCCCCAAAATAGACAATTTTGACAACTCATGAGCATCTACTCATTGAATGCTCATTAGCCTTAATGAGTTATGTAAAAAAGTGATTAAGAATTAATCTAAGATTAATTCTTTCACTAATCTTTCCCTCTTTTATACTAATCGAAGACTCTAATTAACTATTAATCCTTAATTAATTCATACAATTGAGCATATCATTGGATAGAGCAAGGGAATACTAATCTTTGTGCATCCACAATTGTGTAAATTAATCTAAATTAGGAGATTAATTAGATGCTTAATTATAGTCTCCTCTTTTAAGGTAAAATTAAGCAAAGAGAGTCAAATTTCTCCAATTGATCAAAGAATTGATGTGATTAGTGTTTTGATGCATCTAGATGCTCTCAAAACACTCAAAAATTTTAATTTTGACTACTCATATGATCAATTTAGACCCCAATCAACATATTTTCTAATTTTTTAGCCTCTTGAACAAGATTAATCACCTTTAATGACAAAAACCATTCCAATAAGAGAAATTGGTCAAATTCAAGGGTTTTTTGATAGTTTTAAGAAATTTTTTGAAAGATTAAGCTACTCCTAATACTTGCTAACACTCTAATCCAAATAATTTCAACAAAAAATACACAATTAAACTAGAATTAATGATCTTAGATCTATGTTTAAACTAAGAGAGCTAACATTCACTAAAAATTACATTCTATTACATTGTTTGATGCAATGGATGCAAACTAAGACTAATACAAACTATGTGCAAGTCCTAAGAACATGAAAAACCATCAAAACAACAACAAAAATAATAAATTAATTTAAAAATTAAACAAAAAGCATTCTTTTCAAAAACAAAAAAGAGAGCTATTCTACACCAAATCTCACACAAATCACCATCAAATCCACATCTTTTTCATGGGAAACCAATAATCAAGATAATGGGCACTAGGTAATGTGTAGATTAAAGGCACAACGATGAAAAAAGCCAAGGGATGGCTCCCCGAGAGCAACGCCAAAAATGTTATGGCTCACCCTAACCCTCCTTGAAACACATCCAAAAAGAGATTACCTAGTGAACCGCAACTGTCTTGTGAGGATCTTTCCAATGGCCGAGCTCGTAACCCTTGAGGTCTCCAAGCTCTACAACTCCTTGTGAAGAAATTCCACCACATCTCCCACCCCGCGAGCATTGTCACACCGCCACGTTGCACTACGACGGGTCCTCGTCCCTCCTCTCACCACCTCACTTCACTCGCACACACTCACTAGCATGTATTAGGGAGAGAGATTAGCAAGAGGATTAGCTCAATTGCACAGTGGGAGAGTATGTTGCACAGTGGGAGAGTATGTTGTATTATGAGAGAAATTCACTTATATACATGGCCATAAGTGTTCACACTCACTTAAACTATAGCCGATTGGGCACTTTAGGCTCATAAGAGGCCTAATGCTTCTACCAATGACTACTCTCATAATATATCCATGAAGTACATCACTTACGACTTCATCCTAACTTGCTACCACACGCTCTTGAAGCGAGAATCACCATAAATACTCCGTTGTCATACCATTACGGATGCCCATCCAAGTTGTAGCTTTAGACACTATTACTTCATATCTTGAATGTATGACTCTTTGGTGTATCTACCGTGACTCCTTGATGTAAGATAAGTAAGATAATGGCGGTAGCTCTTGTAAATCCTAGAATTGGATTAACATAACCTCTTTGTGAGAGGAAGCAAATCAAAGAAGCAATAGCGAAGGAGCACATAGTCTCCCCACAAAGGCGAGCAGAAAAAAAAGCAACGGGCGGCGAGCGGCCTCTAGCAGAGATTATGTGGCACATGAATTCTTCTTTGATAAGGTTTTCCAGTAACCTTTTAAAAAAAAATTAAATGAATGGAGTAAAAAGCCTTACACTATAGGTGTTTATATGCAAAATCATGAAAATGGCCATGACCATTTTAATTGGCATGACATAGATCATCATGGGCTTTCGTAGTAGCACCATCAACAAAAACTTCACCAAATTCTACCAAATCTTTTAAAACCAACTATGTGTTAAAAGTGTTTGTAATCAGCAGGGCCAAATGAGCAGAAAACACTCCCTCACTACCCAAGCCAACCCAAGCCAACATTATAAAGGCCACCAAATGAGTAGGTCAAAAATCATTTGAAATGTTGTAACACTCGACCACCTGAGAGTAGCCAAACATGCACCTAGGGGGAATGAAAAACAAACCACCTCCAAGTAACCTGTGAGCTAGAGAGTGTCCAAGCCAAACAAGAGCCTCTGAGTCACCCAGCCAAGTTAGAATTAAGGGGGAGAAAATGAAATTTGTACACCTCACATCCAACCACATTGAGTAGCCCAAAGATTTGGCACCAAGGAGGGGTGTTGAGATATGTGGTGCCAAAGAGTACAAGGAAGAGGTAGGGAGTGAGTACATGAACAAGAGAAGAAGCATGCACATTAGAAAAAACAATAGACTAAGGGTCTAATATCAAAGGTTGATTTGTATGGTCACTTGTAAAAGGTGAAGTCAATGGTCAAAAGGTGACACACGGAAACACATGGTTGACACTAGAGTGCACAAAAAACATGGATTTGAGTCCTTCCCAAGACTATAAATATGGGTGTATGGAACTTGATTATTACAATGAGATTATGTGACATTTTGTGAGAATGCCAATTTGTTATTAGCATCTTGTTTACTTTCTTAATTATCTCATTAGTATTCTTAATCATGCCTTCACTCACTTGCTATGAGCCACCCTATATCTATGCTTTTTAACAGCAATCAGGTATGGCCAAGAACTCTACCAATGATTTGTTTGGTACTTTTTGCATCTTTCCTTCTCAGATTCACCACCAGCAAGTTAAGTATGGCCAAGAACTCTACCAATGATTTGTTTGGTATTCTTTCCAGAGGATAAATTAGATGGGTCAAATTAATCTCTATGGTGTTTTATGGTGAGAAATGTCCTTGTTTGCAAAGGGCTTATGGGATTCAGTGCTAATAATGAGCCCACCCTAGTGCAATTTCTCTTGCTATTCCTCAATGGGGTATGGGCCAAAACACCTAGTCTCAAGTCCTTCAAACTATTGTTGACCAAAGAAGATGGGATTCACATGATACTCAAGCTTTGGCATTGATTGCCTTATCAATTAAAAGGTTTATTATTCTACACGTTCGCTCTTATAAAACATCCATGCTTGCTTAGAACACTCTAGAAACTATATATCATGCTAAAAATGATGCATGTATTGCTTTTCTCAAAAGATAACTCGGTAATGAGAAAATTCAAGAGAAGGGGTCTATGATTGAATTATCATTTACCAACTTGTAAGACTTAAGAGAATAGTTTCTCAACATTGATGAGATCATCCCTGACAAGGAAATGGTTAACATCACCTTTAACTCTTTACATAAATATTATCTAGGTTTTATCACTTTCCTCCAAGTTTCTTTGCGAGGCAATGCAGCCCCATTTATTTATTATTAGGAGCTTGTTAACTTATTATAGGAAATAATACCTCTAAGGGTTCTAGTAGAAAGAATGCCTTCTAGTAGTCCAGAAAGAATGCCTCTCTGAGATTCTAGTAGTGATCATGATCTAGTAGCCAAGGATAAGGTCAAGAAATTTCAATGGAAGACTACCTCGAAAAAAACTTTTGAGGCTAAGGGTGATTCCAAATAGCCAATGAAGCTCGGCCATGTAATTGCAAATTGCTTCAAACTTCAAAAAAAGGAAAATAAGAAAAAGGAGTCCAATAAAGGTTCTAGCAGTTTTGTCTCTGACAATCAAAGTTTATAGCTTGTGTCCATGAACACTTCTCTCACCAATGGCTATTATAGCTATAATCCTGAACGAGATGCATGTCTAAGTGCACCTATCTTTGGTAGTTGGTTCCTTGATAGTGGTGCTTCAAAGCACATAAATTCTTAAAAAAGTTTGTTCAAACATATAAAGACTGTCACACTATTACGTGTGCCAAACAATACCTCTTACCCAGTTAAAGGTATTGGTGTGGAAAAAGGTCCTCACCCCGCCAGCTGCTATTAATGGTGAGGACCTTGTCTTTAGAATGTATTTTTTGTTACAATTTTTAAAAATATTTTGCTTTATGTGCCCACTCTATCAAGGAGGGTCTTAATGTTGAATTTGCAAATGATAAATGCAATAGGATAAACATTTATTCTTACTAGATCTTTAACCACTCGTTATTATGAGGCTGACAGGAAACACTATAAGGGAAGACTAGAAAATATTATTTATATATAAAAGGTTTGCATATAAATAAGATTCATGGGATTTCAAATTAGAAATACCTAAAGCAATGGTTAATAGGCATTAACGTTAAACTAAAAGGGTTGTAGATGGTGCATAAGGGAAGCCCAAAGGCCACAGAAGTAGGCACCCCCTTCTAGGGGTAGTTGAGGCATTAGAGAGTGAAAAGGCCATGCCTAGCCAATGAAAGGTCAAGGATTGAAGTTGGAAGGTCATGCATCACTTAGGCCTATACAACCATGTATTTAGGGTCCATTTGGGATATGGTTGGGTGGAGAATCAGAGTTCTAGACTTACAAGTCCTCAAGCTTATAATGCAAGGAGCATTACATTGGTATCAGAGCTAAGTTCTATCTCTTCCATGTTTCCATTGAGCTACTTATTGCTAACTCTAATCTCTACTCCTTAATCTTTTTTCTATTCATTTCCATAAGCTAATCATTATACTTCTCAAATCTTCTCCATACAAATACATATTGCTTAATAGATTGGACATGCTTTCGAGATTCTATAAGAAGCAAGTGGAGTACACGACAACCTTGAAGAATCATTGAAGCAAATATCAACAAGGAGGAATCAAAGGAATTGTTCTTCACATCATTAGAGATAATTCATAATTACCCAACCAAGTAAGGTCGTTGTGTTGCATCTTTTTTGCTTTGTAAGAAATTTTCCATTTTGCTTATCGTTAGAGTAAATGTCTTTCTCAAGGTGGAAAGGATGAAAATGGTGAGAAGAGGGAAAACCCAATGTCCTCTTTCCACATGGAAGAGGATATTACAAAACCAAATGAAATAGATATGCAAGATTTAGACCTTACTGTGTATGAGGATTTAAAATGAAGGAAATGATAGAAAAAATCTCTAGTATAGAAAATAAAATTGCAAAAATGTTCGGTCTTCTTAGCTCTTTGATGGGAGAGAAAGGATTAGGAGTAAAAGAAATATCCAGAAATCACATTGATGAGGGAAGGGAAAAAACTCTAGAAAAAGGATTAAATGAAACCATAATTTAAGAGGATCCCTACCAGGATATGGTATTCAAAGATTTAAAGGCACCCACTTTTAGTGGAGAAGAGAAGGAGAGAAAAAAAGGTGCGGTCCATATTTGCATCTTTTAAGAAATGTGCTTGATCATAACTGCCCCATTGAAACTACCCTATCCTTTACAAGGCAAAGCTTATAAGTGGTGGATGAGTTTAGCAAAAGCTAAGCAAGTACCCAATTCTTAGGATTCATTCAAGGAATTGTTCTTAAAGGAATATCTTCCTGAAAATGAAGAAGATCAGAATTGGGAGGAGTGGGATAATTGTTCTATGAAAAAAAAGAATTTAAATCTCACTCAAAATATAGCTTGCTATAGAGAAATTGTCTTAAAACTTAAGGGCATAGACAATTTTCAAAAAGTAAGAGGCTTCATTAAAGGCCTAAAAAGAGAGTACAAGAATGAAAAGATACACGGGAGAAGAGAGCTTGAGCTCTTGCAAGCACACACCCACACACACACACACTCACACAAACCCTAGAAGAGAACACACAAGGTGAGAGGCTAAAAATTCTTCTTCTTCTTCACACAACAAAAGAGGTCTACAAAGAAGATAAAGTGACTAACACACATAATAGAATATATACAAGCATTTCATAATGTGAACATGCTAAGGGTAGGTGTGGACTAGTCGGTGTAGTCCAACTGTAGAATCTCTAGCTATATCGGTACCAGCTACCCGCCAGTGATGTAAATGTCAAACAATCATGCAGGCACCTCGTGAGTGTCAGATCATGTTGAGCTTGACATCTCAACACTCCTCCTCAAGCTTAACTCCAGCTCATGAACTCCAAGCATATCTTGAAATTTGCGAAGCTTCTTAGCTCCCAAGGCCTTCATGAAGATGTCAGCGACTTGATTTTGTGTGCTAATGTAGGCCAAGTTGATGTTGCCTCTGCTGCCAAGACTCTCTTCTTAATGAAGTGGTAATGTACCTCAATGTGTTTTGTCCACGCATAGAAAACTGGGTTCCTGGCCAACTATATACTGCTAAGATTGTCACAATATATGACAAACTTTCTTTGCACATGTAACCCCAAATCAGCAAGTAGCTTGCGTAACCAGGCTACCTGACACACTCCCACTGCAGCTCCTCTATACTCTACCTCTGTACTCGACAAGGCAACTATGGGTTGCTTCTTGCTGCTCCATGTCACAGCATCCCTCCCCAATGAAAACATAAATCCACTAGTAGATCTCCTGTCTGAGATGCTACATGCCCAATCTACATATGTGCACCCATATAGCTCCAATGGTACACCTACTGCATAAAACAATGCATAATCAATAGTGGCCCTCAAATATCAAAGTGTACATTGTTGGAGAAATCATAGTCAAAGAGTGTGTTCTAGTGTATACTACTAGTGTGTTCTAGTGTATACTACTAGGAACTAGTAGTACACACTAGAACACATTGTTGGAGAAATCATAGTCAAAGAGTGTGTTCTAGTGTATACTACTAGGAACTAGTTTATGAGTCTTTGTGTGGTAAGAGAGTGCCACATGTTACTTTGGGAGTTATCCCATAAGCATATGGTACTTGAGTGTGTGTGTTCACTTTATAAGAGTGATGTACTTTCTTGTGTATCACATCAATCAAATCAAGCTATCTTGATCTACATGTAAGTACTTGTTCATTGCTTTCATTTCCATTTCATTATGTTTGCCATATTTCCTTTTTGCACCTAGAGTTAGCACCTCCATGTTTCCAACATACATCGCACACTGTCAAGATGTGGTTTATGCGGAACCTGCATAAACTGGCTTTCTAAGCCAACAGTGTAACTCAAATCTGGCCTGCTAATTGTGACATAGATCAAACTCCCCCACAATCTTCCTATACATAGTGGGATCCTCCAACACATAACATGCATCCGCACTAAGCTTTCCATTTTGATCTAATGGCACCAAGAGGCCATCCCATACTTAGACAACATGTCCAATACATATTGTCTCTGTGACAGCAAAATACCATTAGGTGTGCGAATGACCTCAATTCCCAAAAAGTAGTGCAGATCTTCCAAATCCTTCATCTCAAACTTCCTTTGGAGAAGACTTTTCACATGCTCAATCTCATCCAAGTTGTCACCCCCAACAATAAGATCATCTACATAAATGGTGATGATCACAATACCCTTTTCACTCTTGTGCACATACAAAGAGTGATCTGCATCTGCCATATGAAAACCAATAATGACAAGATACTCGGTAATCTTGTCATGCCATCCTCGTGGAGCTTGCTTCAACCTATACAAAGCCTTACGAAGCTTATGGATGACCTGTATCCTCAAAACCAAGTGGTTGATCCATGTACACTTCTTCTTACAAGTCACCATGCCAGAATGCATTTTTTACATCCATCTAATGTAAAAACCAGCCTTTAGCTGGCAACCACCGCAATCACAGCTCTCACAATTTCCATCTTTGCAACTGGGGCAAATGTCTCCTCATAATCTATCCCATGTAAGGCTACGCATATTCTTTGGCTACCAATCTAGCCTTGTACCTGCTTATTCTACCATCACTGTTATGTTTCACCTTATACACCCACTTACAACCAATATCTTTTTTGCCTTTAGGGAATGCATTTCCGTACAATGCATCCATCTCCTTATCCATAGCTTTATCCAAACACACATTTCCAATAGCCTCATCAAAACATGTGGGTTCTACAACCTACACAACTTTTGTCATATAAGCATAGTGATGTGCCACATAACCATCATAAGTCAACCTCTACATAGGGTTTTTGACTCTACCAGATCTTCATAACTTTGCACTCATGGCTTCCATAGCCTTCTTCACACCAGGTGTTCTCATCATTGGCTGAATCCCAAGCTCCTCATCAAGGCTCATCTCTGAGCCACTAGACTCTCCATCAACAAGAGAATGCCATGCAGAAATATCAAGCATACCAAGGGGCTCAACCACTTTCTCTTTGCCTTTATGTGATGAACCAACTACATTTCTAGGACTGGTATTACGGCATAGCCTTCCACTCCATGGTCTATTAACAGAACCGCTGGATGAGGTCTCCCCTGGTCCACTCAATGACTGTGATTGCTAACTTGCATTCTATGCAACCACATTTCCACTTACATCAGTTCCAACAGCATCTTTTTCAGTAGCATACCAGCTACTCATCTCATCAAATACAACATCCCTGCTTACCCTCAATTCACGTGTAGTAGGATTATAGCATCTATATCCCTTTTGCTCAAGTGAATACCCAATAAACACACATTTTTCTACCTTTGGATCCAGCTTAGTACGCAACTCATTTGGTACATGTATATATGCAATACATCCAAAAACTTTCAAGTGAGACAAATTAGGTTTCTTGCCAGTAAACTTCTCCTATGGCATTACATCATGTATGGCAACAATAGGAGTCATGTTCATGATATAAACTATTGTAGACACAGCCTCGGCCCAATAGCTATGTGGCATATTCTTCTCTGCTATCAATGCTTGTGCTATCTCTGCAATGTGCCTGTTTTTCCGCTCAGCAACTCCATTTTGTTGCGGAGTGTATTTACATGTAAATTTTCTCTGAATGCCATTCTTTCACAAGAATTCAGAGAACTCATTAGAGAAGCATTCTCCCCCTCCATCTAACCTTAGGCACTTCACATGCTTTCTTGTCTGTTTTTTAGCCATCACTTTGAAATTCTGAAAATGAGTGAAAACTTCACTCTTCTCCATCATGAAATACACCCACACTTTCATCGTGTGGTCATCAATGAATGTTACATAGTATCTGTAGGCACCCATAGACATAGTCTCATAGGAACCCATAAATTTGAATACACAACATCTAGTACATTCCTGCTCACATTTTTGTCATGTAAAAATACATGCTTTGTTTACTTTCCAAATTGACATGCTTCACATACTTTCTGCATACCTTCAACTTTGAACTTAGGCAGCCCTGTCACAATTTCTTTAGTCTACATAGACTTCATTCTTTGCACATGTACATGCCCAATTCTCTTATGCCAAATGTATGTATCTGTAACAACTCCTGAACCATTTGCAAACATTGCATCACTCACTTCAGGCATATTTACATTTAATGTAAACATTCTGCCCTCTCTGTTGCCTTTTGCAACCAACCTGCACTTATCTTTAAAGTCTTCTACACATAACAGCCATCAGGGTTAAACCGGACCTGCAAACCCTACTCTATCATCTGGCCAACTAAAACTAGATTCTTTGTAATGTTTAGAACATGAAGTACATCTGCAAGGTTCTTCACCTTATCATCCTACATAGACAATGGCACATCTCCAACATGGGCAATCGGCGGATGAGCAGTGTCATTCCCTGTTTTAACAAAACCTGGTCTTTCAAGACTCTTCATTTCCTTAAACCACTCACCACCATGACTTGTCAAGTGGTTCGAAGCACCTTAATCAACATACCATACATCGTCCTTATATACTGCTACATCAGTTTTTCAGACACAACATTAACATGTTGCATAACAAACAACCTCTCATTATCCTCATTATTTCATCTAGAGGATGTATAGTTGTTTTGTTGCACTTTTCCATTTCGCGTGTCACTCTGTTTCTTACAGCAATCTGCCTACACATGTCCAGGCTTACCATAGTTAAAATAGCCTCGTGTATCATTACCACGACCTCTTTGACTCCCCCTACCTCTAAACTAGCCTCTTATTGTTGCAAATCCTGGGACTGTTAGTGCTGTTAACCATAATTCTGATTACCTATTCGACCAACCACCTTGGCCACGTCTGCGATCTCCTCTACATCGTCCTCTACTACCTGAACTCATGTAGAAGGCCTACTGCTCTGAACTGTTTTTGTTTTGTAAAGATTGTTAATCTTCACCCAAATTATTCTCTTCATAATGATTAGCATTGACACCAAATCTGTGAAGTTGGGAATGTTCTCCCGAGTCTGAAGAATAGACATCTTGAACGCCTTGTATTGTGGCTTGAGATCACGTAGACACACTTCCACCTTATCATCATCATAACAAAAACACCAATAGATGCAAGATATTCCACAATGCCCTTGATCTTCAAGGCATAATCATTCACAGACATATTTTTCTTCTCCACACAGTATCAAGCTCATTCTTCAGCTGAATCTTTCATGCCTTGGTGTTAGTTTCATATAGCTTTACCAAGGTGTCCCATGCCTCCTTAGATGACTTGGCATCCTGTATATGCCCAATCATAGTGTCTTGTATACTAACAGAAAGCCAATATATAACTTTCCTTGTTTATTGATTCCAATCCTTGAATTCTTTTACATCTGTATAGCAGTTGGATTAATCTCCGTTATCTCTAGTGCCTCCTCATGTTCACCTTCAATGTAGTCCCAGTAACCTTTTCCCATCAGAAAATTTGTCAATCTAAACTTCCAAGCATGGAAGTTCTTCTTGTTAAGCTTCTCTGCAACAATCTGGTTTATTCCATTATTCGACATCTTGTCTACAACACAAATTTACCAAAAATAGTACTCTTGTTTGACCTATGCACAAACTATTGTATTCTCTCAGTAGTACTATACTGCACCCAAACTGTCACAACCACTGACCTCAATTTGTATACATACACCCAATGGCACCTTTAAGACCTCTTTGCAGTACACACATTGTTTGCACAACCAATCACCTTTCCTGCAGTTCCAAAAACAGAGGTCTTCAGAGAATTGAAACTTACTGGTAGTGCCCCGTGAACACCTAAGCAGAGGTCTAGACGCACCCGAAATGTATTTTTGGCCCAAAAAACGGGGTCCAACAGATAATATAGTTGCCATGTAGCTTTGCTCTTGCGACGAATAAAGTTCCTCAATTGAGGTTCGTTTGTCAGTGCCTCCCAAAGAGCTCCCAAACAAGGATGTAGTAGCCAACACAAAGGGGAAGAGTAGATGAAGCTCTTACCCTCGTACCACTTCTTGTGCTTCTCTTTCTTACCACTCAGCCCTTAGCATGAACCATGCTCTGATACCATGAAAAGATACAGGGAAGAAGAGAGCTTGAGCTCTTCCAAGCACACACCACTCACACAAACTCTAGAAGAGAACACACAAGGTGAGAGGCTGAAAATTCTTCTTCTTCTTAACATAACAAAAGAGGTCTACAAAGAAGATAAAGTGACTAACACACATAATAGAGTATATACAAGCGGTCCATAATGTGAACAAGCTAAGTGGATTGGGTAGGTGTGGACTAGTCGATATAGTCCAACTGTAGAATCTCTGGTGGCGAAGATATATCGATGCTAGCTACCAAACCCGCCAATGATGTAAATGTCAAACAATCACGCAGGCGCCTCTCATGAGTGTCAGCTCTCATGTTGAGCTTGACATCTCAACAAAGAAGGATGTTCACTCCAAAGAGGCCAAAAAACTTTTGGCTCTCTCAAAAAAGAAAGAAATTTTTCTTTAAAAGAGATGAACCTTTAAAAAAGCAAAAATCCAATCCTAATAAATTTCTAAAAAAGTAAGATTTTGAGAGAGTTGTTAAAGAAAAACTTTATTTCTCTTGTCTTGGGCCCCAGGACATAATAAAAAGCAATCTAAAGGTATAATAATTTTATAAACATCATTCCATCCAATAGCTTGAATCAACCATGATCCAAACCAACTTGGACTATGAAAAAAGCGACGCTTAAATTTTGCAGTCGAATTCGCCCTTTTCTCAAAGAAAAGAGTACTCCTCACGTGCTTCAAAAAAAATGCAACTCACCTCTTCCATCCCTATCAATCATACATGCATACATATATAAGTAAGTAGATGCATGACGACTACGTGTGTGTGTGTGTATGAATCATAATTATAACTATTATATGCATGTGTATGGGTGTAAAAATCATAATTGCAACTACTATGTGTATGTACATGTGTGTTTGAATTTTTACATTTGGGTGCTTACTCTTTTATATGTGTATATGTTTGAATTAATACATGTAAGTACTTACCCTTTTCTCGATGCGTGTGTGAGTGTGTGTGTGTG